>NC_056733.1:1896331328-1896381328 GCF_019279795.1 Protopterus annectens | reverse complement strand
CCCATCCCCTGAGGCAGTTCCACCCAAAGGTGGTGCAGGAGCAGCAGACAAGGAGGTCCTGGGGTGGGTCCCAGATGTGCTGGGGCCCAGTGTCATTGCCAGATGAGGCAGGAGATGCAGATCCACTGAGATTGGTCTTTCCAGACGTGCTATGGTGTTGCAGTTTTAGAACATATGTTGGTTAGTAATGGTAAACACATTCCAGGATTAGTTATAACAGAATGCATAAGTATTCCCATTAACCCAAAACACCAGATTTTGGACAATTTGCATAGCAAACAGAACACATGCATACATGGAACCACAGTGGGCATCACACCACCACGCAGGTTACATTGATAGCAACAGGCCACCAATGATAGTATTTGAACAGGGAAGATTAATTGGAATACATTTCAACATTTCTAGAACATTAGGACACATGTCCAAATGGTAGGTTTGGTGGAAAACATACCCATTCATGTATGTGTTTAGATTATTGGTGAAGATATGGTGGGGAGGGAGAGACAGAGATGTCAATTAACAAATGTAGATTCTTGCAGTGGTCACAGCTTTAATGATCATTGCTCTAATCATTACTCTACAGGTATTATTACAACAACCTATGGCCTTGGGTTGGGCAGTGGTATGTTTGTACACAGTGTATAATTACAGGCTTCTTATAGCTACTTTATACCATCTCTTACCTGGAAGACCTGTGGAGGGAATTTTTGTTAACACTACCTGACTGTTTTTACCCATATTCACATTGTCAGGGTTACATATGTGCACTCATACTGCGTATGTGTGTGTGTGTGTGTGTGTGTGTGTGTGTGTGTGTGTGTGTGTGTGTGTGTGTGTGTGTGTGTGTGTGTGTGTGTGTGTGTGTGTGCGTGCTACTGCCATACTCTGCCTTGATTTCTGTTGGTCACCCTGGTTGTTGACAGCAAAGACCAGTAGCTGTGGCAGCATGACACTTTTAAACATTTCTTGGGGGAGACCACATGGTGTATGTACTTATCTTGCTGTCATTTGCAGTCTTGGGGTTGGACCATGGGTGCTGGAATCAGTATAACTACAGCCTTCTTATAGCTACTTTATACTTTCTCTTACCTGGAAGACCTGTGGAGGAAATTTATGTTAACACTACCTGACTGTTTCTACACATATTCACAAAATCCTAGTTGAAATTATGCATACAGCTTACTACCACTCCCGGGATTCGAACTGTGGCTGTTTCTGCTAAAAATACAACAAGTTTGTGTTTCATCAAAATGAGCTATTGAGAAACTGCTGTGTCTTCCTTGAATGTTTCTGTCTCATTCTCTCTTGATTGTACAATCTGACCTTGTAATTACAACATTCTTATACATACATTCATATACATACATTTTGACATAGCACAGTGTGGAAAACAGTGGTTACTAAAACATTACTACTCAGATATCAGATCTTGGTGCATGAAACATGTCATATCAGTTAATCTTGTGTTTTACAGAGGCACTAACTTTGTCAGATGAGACTTTATTGTTTAATGCTTTCAGAGCTATAGTTGCTGTGCATAACCTGTACACGTTTCAATTCATACAATATCAGAGTAAACACAACCAGCTCAGGGTTTTGAATTTTATTCACAGGCACTTACAGTTTTATTCATATATAACCTATATGAGACTATTATTGCAATATTGTCTGGTTTATTCAGTACAAACCATACCCATTTTTAATACTGCAAGGTGACATTCTACTCCTTTATATTTATTTGGTATGAATACTACAAACTAGATTGTTACTCACCAGCCTCATGATGCAGCCTTTGCTACCTGCTTGCATGGGCTTCCTGGTTCACAGCCCACTCAGCTGGAGCTGTAAAGAAAATAGAGAAACATTTATGCATACCTATCCATCACATACACAGGCTGGACTTTGGTAAACAGTTATTGATATGAATGCTTACACATGCTTGGGACATCACTCCTCTGCCATGCTTCTTGTACCCACTTGTCCAAGATCTCCCTCTTCTACCCTTTAAGTCGGCATAGTGGTGCCAGACCTGCTCACCAGCCCGAGGAATGCCAGTGGCACTGGTGAGATTGCAGGTGAGACTTTCCCAGGCCTCTGCTTTGTATTGGGAGCCCTGGTACTGATTCTGCAGCAGTCTCACATCATGGTTTTTAACAAGGAGTCCTACCATAACCTTGGACTCTTGTATGCCCCAGCATTGTGCCCAAAAGCTCATACCCTCTCCAACACCAGCCATACTGCCTACAGTAGGGAGCTACAACCGGTTATGAGCTGTATTCCTACCTACAAGGTTTAAATTCGGCAGACTTCCTGCCCTTTGCCATGACTGGAAGATTTTGAATATGCTGAGCTAAGCTACGGGCAAACCTGCTTAGCTAAGGTTGGCAGTGCTTAAAGGGGCAGGTTCAACACTGCTTACCAATAGGTAAATCCCTTAGCTGGACTAGTCATTGCTTACCATTCATATTTAAGCAATGCTTACACCCCGGTAAACATAGCTGTGCAAAGGTTAGCATTGCTTATGTTTATTTTATATACTATCAGCTGTATGGGATTGATTCATCATTCCTGACATATTATAGTTTCGGTTACCTTCCCTGACATCCCCCTATGTGCTTTCATTACATTTATTCTTGTGTGACTATACTGTATGGGGCACTTGTGTTTGTATGGGGGTTTCACAACTTTATTACACTGACACCTCACATCTGGACCTACTACACTACTCTGGTTAACAAATCTATTTTATTTACTACCTAATTAAAAAAAATGATGTACTGCTTTCACATGCAAAATGTTAATTGGCTTCAGTGGAGACCAAACCGGGAATGACTACTTGCAAAGCAAACATAACCACTTCTCTATTTCTGCCTTGCTATTTCTCAAAGTATATTCCTATTTAGCTCCTTGAGATGTGTCCGCTAGGCTGAGCAGAGCTGTGCAATATGCAGACCCACTCAGATATGCTTAAACTTTATTGCGGAGTGAAAAAAAAATTAAACTGTTGTGTTTTATTTTTGTAATGTAGGGGTATGCACATTGCTTTCTGCAACATTATCTGTGGGGGGGAGCTATGCTTTTCAAACGGGGATGACATGACAGGGTTTGCATTTGAGAGGTATGCTCCACGGACCCTAACAGTGTCCACCATACCTCTCAACTGTACAGATCTTCATAGAATGTCCAGATTTTTGCCTTATATTTTTGGTCCATTTTTCATATGATTGTGGCTTTCTGGCAGATTAGTGGCAAAGCATTAAAGACTGCAATTAGTAAATAATGACAGACATTTGAGTTTTACACTTCATACCCTTTGAGTAATTCATGCTAATGTGAAGCCTGTCATTCTATCAACTTTATAAGTTTGTGAGAGCAATATCTCACATTGTCCCTATTTGTCCCTTTGTTTTTATGGCTTTGTCCAGATTTCTTGTGAGGTTGAGAGGTAATGATGTCCATGGACACTCTCACTACCTTTACATTGCTGTACGGCAATAATGGACTGCAGGGGGCATGTGTATTGTGAGACCACTGCTCTCAGACACACTCTCTGCACTCGTACATAGAACCGTGTCTGTATTACAGCACGGCAGCACGTCTTCATGAATATGCATGGTGTGCTGTCATGCTGCATGGGAATGGGTCCCTTCTATGCAAGAATAAGCTATTCTTGCACAAACGTTTGCTGAATCCCGGAGTTTTAATATATGTGAGTCAACTTCAGCAAACTGACCAAAGTTAGCAGTTATACATCGGTATTAATATATGCACATTACACATCAACATGTATTAAAGGTGAGCTTTGTATCACTATTACAGTAACTGTTAAAGTATCTCTTACTAAATAATAATTATTTTATAAAGTTTTCCTTTCTCTGAGAAATCTTTGGAATCCTAAGATATTTGCCACCTATCTCAGCTATTTGTGAATTGATCTGGCTATACTCAACCTACTGGCATAAATTCTGGCTGATCTACATGCGTGTTATGAAAATTAGGCTAATTTACATGCCTGTCTATAAATCATAGTATGACACAAACATGTCCTAAGGTAGAGTGGAGTTTTTTGACTTTTTGTCAAATGTGAATGCACATCCCACACAACATGAATGTATTTGAAAGACACATGGACACATTATGGATGACTGTGAACTCCACAGCAATGCTAAGCAGTCCTATGATACGTGAGTTGCCCTAAACTAGCCAAAATGAGAATATCACTGTAAAATTCAAAACTGAGTCATCTAAATGTCAGGTTGTAAGCAAAGTGTAGGTGAGTGTTTTCCTTTAATAAAAATCAGTATGTGACAAAGCAATTTTGGTTACATGAAACTTACCAATAGTATCAATAGCTGTTTTAATGAACATGCTAGCAAAAAAAGGGTTTGGTCAAAGTGATGTCACACCCAACAGGGAGTGGTTCTAACCTTGCTTAATATATCCCAAACCACACTTTCCACATTCTGGCTCCAGCTCTTTGAATGACTACAGCACCTGTGAAGGCACCACACTGACCTCCTAGCCGGTCTGAGATGGAGACCTTAATAATGCTCTGCCTTTTGCATGGCTTGTACCCAGAGAAAACTCAGGTGTGCCTACATCACAGTACATGGAAAAAAATTAACATCTGGCAGGAGTTAGGTGACCACCTGTCATTCCTGACAGGTATAACTCATTCTGCTCAGCAGTACCATCACAGATCTGATGATTTAAGCATAGTGCTGACTAGATGGCTGAGTAGGTTAACAAGGTTATGGCAAGAAGGTTAGAGTTCTGTAGTAAGTAAAATTCCTTTCATATTTCATATATGCCTATATATATAGATACATATTTCAAAAATAGAAAAGGGGAATACAATTGCATAACTACATGTTGTTTCAGTCTAAGATATCTGTACCTGAATATATTTATTTGTACTGATATTATGAAATGAATAAAAATGACTAGCATATCCATAATTAGATATCCATGTTTTGAAGAAAGTGAGCTGAGTTAACTGGTTACAATAATAAACAGAAATGTTAGGAGTATTAAAATATTAATCTGTATAGATAGTTATATAAATATTTTACCGCTGTTCAAGTATTAGTAATGCTGATTGCATATAATAAAGCTATGAAATAAAAGTTGCAGTTACAGATTTATAATTGTTTACCATTGCAAAGACAAAGTTGTAACATATAAATATTACATGAAGGCAGTTTGAGATGGATACATAAATATAACTAAAAACAGTTGCTTAACTTTAGTTGTTTGTTCAAAGTATTTCTAGCTGCACATACAACATGGCTGAAATGACATTGACCACACCCTAGTTAGAATGGATGTTGGGGGAGGGGTGGAGGTTACTTTGCAAAGAGAATAACTGCACAGAAGATTTCAGAGAACATGCTGTTTTACTTCATTATTACTTACTATAGATCGCACACAGTTCTGCAAAAGGAAATGCACACGTCCTTGAATTAATACGTTTCACCCTTTGCACTGCAGTTATACCAGAAGAAAAGTGTTACTTGCATTTTAAAAGAAAACTCAAGACTCATTTTATATTTCTCTACTATCCTTCAGAATTCAATAGAGTATTAGTAAAATATCGTAATAATTCACACATGTATACATATAGCAGTTAAAATGGAAAAGAAAAAAATGTTTACAGAGAATACAAAACATACTTATATTTATACGTTGAAGACATTCAAATACAAATAAACAAGATTTTCCTTCTCCCTTTCACTGATAGCTGAAAAAGAAGAATGCAGTACAACACCCAATAAGAGAATAGACAAATACATTGTATGGTTGAGTCTTCTGCTAAGTATACATCTTCTGTTAAGTACAAGACATGTCCAAAATATATTTCTTTTTTAACAGTGCATAGTAGACATTATTATACAACAGTAATGGTAGCAGGAGAATTGCTAAAGCAATTCTTTTCAAACTGATTTCTGTACTGCTCCTGTAGACAATGTTGTTATAGCTTCACAGCTGAAAGAAATGCTATTGATGACTTAACAGATCAAGAAAAATGTCTTATAATCTGGTTTGTTACTTGATTAACTGCAATAATTACTGATTTCTTTTTTGGGTTTTTTTTTTGGGTATTCTATAACTCTACATATTAAAGTACACAATTTAAACAATGTTTCAGAAGGACAACATTCCTTGCTGTTTCAATTAATCACAAGTATGCATAAGCACTACTCTTACATTTTTCCTAAGTACAGAAGCACATCTGAAATTACAACCCCACAGCTATAATTATATGCATGTCCCATACAAAAATTTTACATCAACAAAGATTTTTACTGCAGTATTTTAATACTGTGTTGTTAAAATTGCATTAGAACAGTATTGTGTGGATTTACTGTGCCTTTCTATGTTTGCTCTCTCCCCACCCTTTTTTCTCTTTTCTTATACATTTCTTCCTCCTTTTTGTTTTGCTTCTCTCCCATTTATTTTCTCTTTTTATACAGGTTCAAATCCCTCAGAATCAGACTAGACAAGTATCTTCCAGGCTAGGGACAGATCACCCTCTGTCTGTCCTGGAACATCCTCACAGGATTGGAGTAGAGGTGCCAGTCCTGCAGGTACTCCAACATGTAGCACCCTGACAAGCCTCACAGAAAGGGGGTTTGGAGTTTGGTTGAGGATGTAATGGTAGGGGTAGTGGACAGGAGAATTCAGCAAGTCAAAGCTTATCTTCAGCATGTGGAAGACACAGTCTTCCAGTTAGTGCTGACCACTGTGCCAACACAGGCCCTTGCCTTCTCAACACCAGGATCCTTCACTGCAACACCATCTGGCAATGGACATCTTTGAGGCTGAGTGACTGGGATTCCAGTTGGCACTTCCTCAGCCCTTCTTCCTTTACCATTTTCCTTCACCCTCTTCAATATTTTCCACCAATACTAACCTCATATAAAACATTTTGAAAAAATAGGGGTGCTAACCCCTGACAAAAACATAGTGCCCATCCTCTCCAACCTCCGCTAGCACAAACCTCATTATATTTCCCTTGTGTGTTCACCTTTTTTGTTTTGTCTCCCCTTTTTACAGTCTGTCCTATCACTCCCTTTCTCAACTTTAATGAAACCATCAAGGTATCCACAAAAGGATACCTCTATGTAAAAAAGTTATAACCCCTTTTCTTTAAAAAAACCTCTATTAGCTGCTGCACAGTCTTCAGCTTTTCTAAAATGCTTTGAGTGTGACTGTACTCAGCCGTTCTTGCCCTCGATATGTCATGGCATATATAACTTACAGTTTTGCAAATGAATTCACAGTTTCAAAAGGGCAAACGTTATACCCTTTACTTTTCTGAGAAAGGTGAGCATGTCTTTAGAAATTACTTTACTTTTCCACAGTCATCACAAATGCATTTCATTGACCTTATTTGCTTATTCATGCAGTGCCATTGTTTACACGACTGTTACCCAGTCATTAGCAGTTCCAAAGGATGAGTTTAGTAAAAAATGAGAGTAACTGATTACAACACAGAATCAAATGGCTACTGGGATAAATCATTTCAAACTGGTGCTTGCTCATCCACAAATTTTTCATATCCTTTACTGTAGCATGATATTTGTTACTGTGAAAAATTAAGCAAATTACCACCTCACTTTTGCTGTAATACTC
Organism: Protopterus annectens; assembly: GCF_019279795.1. Lineage (NCBI taxonomy): Eukaryota > Metazoa > Chordata > Ceratodontiformes > Protopteridae > Protopterus > Protopterus annectens. Next base: position 1,896,373,690 of record NC_056733.1, on the reverse strand, counting down.
ACGTTTTCTCCTGCAACTGCACACAGAAGTCCATCAGAGTTCTGCTGTTGCCAGAGTTGTGTGGATTAACAGAATTACAATATTTAATTTCATATAGATTTTCACTATACTGTCTGCCTTTTGTAGGTAGAAACTTTACCCAGTGTTCCATCTACTGGGTTAGACTGAGATTTACATTTAAACAAAGTTACCCTTATTTGGTGAATGCTGATATATATAGTTTGCCAATAATGGCATGATTGAATAATGTCTTGCATTCATACACCAGTGTAATAAGTAAATGTCATAATTTGGTACAAGTAGCAGGACTATAGTTCTAACATAAGAAAGCTTATCACATATAATGCATATGAAGAGAGAAAGAAATAAAGACAGAATAAATAAAAAGGGAAAATGGGAAATAACAATATAAAAAAAATAGAAAAGATGAAAAAGAAAACAGAAGTTTGATGATATGCTGCTAAGACTTGATCCAGTTATTTGAAATCTGGGAAGTTATTAGTACAGTGACCTAACATTTGACCAACATGCATCCATTGTTGTATGAAAGTCCTTCTATATTGCACAGCTTATAAACAAAGGGATTGTGTCTAGATCTAGGGATGTCATTGTCCCCCTTTAATCAGTCCTCATTAGGCCACTCATTGAATATAATGCCCCCTTTGGTATGCATCTCCCCAGACATATGCATCTACAACACCCACAGAGATACCTTACTAAAAGGATGAAGGCCTAACCAACATGTCCAACATGGACCGACTCAAAGCCCTCTCACTGTATTTGGTATCCTACAGACTGCTAGGGGGTAACCTGTGTCTGTCATACAAGGTATCCGCCTACCCATTGTTGATGGATTTACTGCCCACCAGCAAGTTAAATGTAATCAGAAATACTTGTTCTAGGAACCTAAACCTCTTTTGCAACATCTGCAGAACAGTTTGGAAGGACAGTTATATCTCACAGAGGATACTACTGCTCCACATAAAACAAAGTTCATCCCTGTCCATATTCAAGTGCAACTTAGATCTATGGACCTGAAACAGAAAATGCTTTGTGTTAGGATGCTCAGCATTTTACATCGGTATGACCACTAGGCATTTAAATGCACGTATTAAAGAACATATTTATGCCATCAAATGCAAAGACAGTAAAAATGCCTTATACAGGCACACACTTAGCTGTTCACTAAGTAAAAAGTTTACTTTTTTTGTGCTTGAACATGTTAAAAAAGATTTGAGAGGTGGCGATAACAAAAAGAGAATTGAAAGGAAAGAAACTCTGTGGCAACTTAGATTAAATGCGGACAATCCACCTGGTTTGAACGATAGTATAAATATAAAATGCTTTTTAGGTAACAAACTCTCTTAAAACTAATAGTCATAATTTTAAGTTTGCAATTTTAGAAGTCAATTAATTCTTTAATTAGGGTGTGTTAACTGTTTTAATTGCTGCAATTATTTTTAATTGTTTTGATATATATATGCTGTGTTGTGAGTGTAATATTATCTTTTCTGAAGAAGTCAACTAGACAAAAGCGGAGATTAAAGGATTTTTTACACTAAAGCAATTTCAGTGGGTCTTCTCTGGTTTTCTTATCACAGACTTTAACTTAGGTAAGTTATATACAAACTAGCTATTGCATTCATACATGCTAACTCTCTGGCTGCACTCTCAAAATACCTGATACTTACATGTGCATGCTCAGTCCTTGATATGCTTCTTAAAGATACAGCAAATACACTCTGTTCTACAGTCATCAATGAAAAAAACACAAACGGCAGCAAATTACATTCATCGAAGTGGGGGCTTCACCCCCCCAATGTGGGGGTTTCGCCCCCATCCCCACTACTTAAATATACCAACTCCAACTTTTTGTTTTTCTTTCAGCTTTTCCTGGTTAGGGGTTACCACAGCAGAACTCCGGTCCACTAATGATTGGCAGTCAATTTTTACGGTGCCGAGGTGCCAGCCAACGCCCAACCTTCGACGAAGGGACGCCCATTCACCCATCTCTTTCAAATGCCATTCGACCATGGGGAGGACATGCAGTCTCCACGCAGAAGGTGCTTTAGCCGAGAATCGAATGGGAGAACCTCTTGCTGTAAGGCGACAACGCTACCGCTGCACCACCGCGGATCTCACTACAGAGGAGAAAGGAGAAAGGGCAAGGTTCACCATGGTGGCCAAGTGGTTACTTTCCCAGAAAGGAAATACAATGTTCTGGGAGTTTGTGCTTCTACACGATGTTTTCATCTCGATTTTTTCAGACTCTGCAAACTGGGCCACAACATTATGAAGGGGAAACCACAAGGGCAGCTAGCCTAGTACCTACCTATGAACCTTTCAGCTTAAATATTATTGGTTTATTTGGTAAGACAGAATCCCTTTCATCACACTAGGGAAATCAAACCATCTAAGAAAACTAATTTGGAGCATAGGCTGAGATTAATTAGTGAGATATTTTAATTAGTGGATTATCAGTTAGAATAGGCATCTTAAGATTCCATGTACAGATTGGATTTAATTGTCCAGATAATTTTAAACTGCATGCATCTTGTGCATGCATACTGTAGTTCAAATTAATAACAGTATACTCTTAATGTAGCTATGACATCATTTTTTATTTTATTTATATAAATTTTCATAAATGGTAGCCAGGAAAGAGATGGTTTATTGAAATATATTAAATGTAATTAAAGATCTATGTCTTTCTTCAGGAAACACCTTTATTAAAACATGTTATTAATAGATTCTATATTAATCAATGTAAGATATTAATATGTTCCTCTCAGAAAAATAAACAGAGATTTCTGGCCATTCTCTTGAAGGTAAAATATTCATGCAGAAAAACACTATTACAATGTTGTGATAATAAACGAATGCTTGCAATGACCATTGAAGAATGCTAAAATTGTTTCCCTTTACAAATATGCATTCAATTTTTATCTTGGCGCTACAATTTTTAATCATGTGGCAGCTCTCTTGAGGTCTGCTACAGCTGCCTAAGGTGGGAAGCAAATGTGTTTACTAATCTTATCTATTTTATTGCACTTGGCACAGTTGAGCAGTTTGTGCTCATGAAGCCTATTCCCCATAGGTATAATATATCTTGTTCTACACTTAGGCATCACCCAAGAAACACACAGAGCTGCATCTCTCCCTAAAAATGAGGGAGCCAGCTATAACCTCTCATTGCACATCCTTCTTACCCTTCCATGACAGCAGCAGTGCTGCTAACCAAGCATAGGTCATTTTCCATTTCTGCTATGGGGGGCACAAAACATTTATATTTGAGCAAAAGTGTAGAGATCATATATACATACATATATATATATATATATGTATATGGTTTACTATTGTCTGTGCGAATGACATTCTATCAGCTGCAGTGTGCTGAAAAACAGAATGTTGAATGCACAAGCACTTTTGCACCAAAGAGTCGACTCCACTTATGCGAATGCACAACTGCATTTGCATAAGTGGAATCGACTATCTGCACGGAGATTGCGGTACAGTGGGAAGTGGAAATTCATCCACATCCCCACTGTAGTGCGATCTCGGAGTTAGAATATATAAGTCGGGGTGTGTGGGGGCAAAGCTCCTCACATGGGCGGTACAGGGGGGCAACATGATAGCTGTATAGGAGTTTGATGTATATTAGCTCCTATATGGCTATCACGTGGTGGTTTCAACAACAATGTCGAGTCAAATGCGTCGAGCATTTGGTTCGACATTATGAAAGGTATTTTTTTTTTCTTTCATAATTACCATTCATTTATTTGAGCGGAAATGGTTTTCCGTTCAAATAAACAATAGTAAACCTAGATATATATATATATATATATATATATATATATATATATATATATATATATATATATATATATATATATATATATATATATATATATATATATATATATATATATATATATATATATATATATATATATATATATATATATATATATATATATATATATGAGCAGATCGACAAAGAAGGCCACGGAGAGGAAGACACCGACGCTGAGAACACTGAGATGGGGAAAGGATGTGTGGCGGTAGTGACGGACGCTAGGGGTGCGAAAGTAAGTGTGTGCTTGATGGTGTGTGTGGATAGGGGGGGGGATAAGGAGTTAGGGTTAGGCGCGGGTTAGGTATGTAGGGATGGGAGTGGAAGAGTGGGGTTAGCGGTGAGGGTGGGTAAGTGGTGCAGTGATAGTTTTTGGGTTGGGGTTATGATAGTTGTGTATGGGTTTTTGTAAGGATTTTTGTGATTGTTGGTTGTTGTGTGGTGTGTGTGTGGGTTTTGGATAGATTTTGTTTGTTGTGTTGTTGTGTTGTATCAAGTGTGTCGGTGTGTTGTTTGTGAACTGTCGGTGTGTGTGGTCGGTGTTTTTAGCTCTTTTTTTTGATTTTTTTTTGTGTCAGGTGGTAGATATATATATATATATATATATATATATATATATATATATATATATATATATGGATCTACTTCAGTAGATCAAACTTTTACTAGTTCGAGCCACATATGGCCGAGACCATATGTTTGAACTTGTAAAAGTTCAAACACTGAAGTAAAACCAAATAAAACCAAAAAACACAAAACTAAACATCTATAGCAGGGGGGCTACACATCCCTGCACCCCCACACCCCCTTACTTAAATATACCAACTCCGAGACCGCACTACATTGCGGAAATGGGAAATCTTCCCTTTCTGCTCTGTACGGAGATCTCCATTCAGTCAGATTGGTCTTTTACAAATTTGAACATATGGTCTCGGCCATATGTGGTCCAAACTTATAAGCATTTGATCTACTGAAGGGAACCCATATATATATGTATGTATGTGTGTGTGTGTATATGTATATGGAGTTATCTCCTATGAAAAAATCAGGTTAAAGAAGATAGCAATATCCGTTTTATGGCAAACATTCCAAAAACAAAATAAGACCATGGAAATTTAGAGGCACATAATTTCTAGATACTGAAACATTGTTAGCAGAATCAGTCTTTTATGCAGCAATTCACAGAGATATACTCACACAGACAAATGGAAGGAAACCTATACTGAAATGTATAAAGATAAATTTAAACTATCCGATCATTTAAAGCCAAATCCATAAAATATAAGTTAATTGCATTCACTATTCAACTACTCATCTGACAAGTTCAGCTTTTATTAATAATGTATAATAATTGCTTAAAATGTTTATTTACAAATGTTTAAAGAATTTGATTTCCTTTATTCTTTCCTTTTAGGTCTTCATAGACCTAAAAGCTTTAGAGACTGTCAGTTATGACATGTTATTATCAATCTCATTGACACTGGTTTCTCCCATAATGTCCTTAAATAGTTAAAAAAAAACTATCTAACAACTTTAAATATATTCAGTGAAACCCAGCTTCCACAGATGGAGTCATCTGCAGTGGTATCCTTCAGTCTGGACACAAGGCAAAAATAATGGGAGGACAAAGGCCCAAGAATAGAGACAAATGTTAAGTATTGTTCTCACAAACTTACAAACTAGCTAGAAAAATATTTTTTCCACTGGGATACATTTTCTTAAGGATGTTAAATCTGAAACTCAAATGTCTGCCATTACTCAGTGATTTCAGTATTCAATGATTTTCCAGAAAACCACAAAATTATGAACAGACTAAAATAAGAGGCAAAAACCTGGGCATTCTGAGAAAACCTGGGCATTTGAGAAGTATGCCTCTTAATGCATGGAAGCTCTCTTCCACTGGCCTTACCAAACCTAAGCATTGCCATATTTTATTGACATCTGCACATAACAACACATCTCACCTATACCACAATTTCCAATTTGATTTTACCTCCTTTTAGAACTAGATAGAAAACAAAACTTTTCTATTAATGCTTCAAAATCTTCAGTCATAATCTTTGATAGCACAAAGGGATTATTCAGTATTACAGCCCTCTCCACCCTGAATCCTCTCAGTTCATCAATCCATTTATTCTCACAACAAAATATATTGTAGTCCTTCCACTAGCACATTAAGAATGCAGTCTCTAAAGTAATGCATCATCTCAAGGTGGGCTACAACATATCCGACATATTAACTGCTGAAGCAAGGTATGGAATTGCTATAAACATTCTCATCCTCCAACTATAATACACAGTACCTAGCATTACATCTTTGGAAGGAGTCAATACCAGTCAATTTCAAAATCACATAAAACAAAGTTCTCCATTTCGTACATCTTTCACACTCTGAGGAAAACTACTGCATCATAATAAAAAAAGTGAAAATGGATTCGAATTTCTACAAGATCCTCTTACTCAACAGCTTCACCATGACATCACTAAAACTCATCTTCTGCTTCTATCATCCAATAGACCATTTTTTCATGACTTGACAGATTCACTGAGAAGCAATTCCCCTCAAAAGTTAGAGGCCCCATTTCACAACTGTCGCTTCCAAAAAACATCTTTCTTTAAACAAGCTCCCTATGCCTATAGCATGTTACCAGAGTCAATCCCAGTTATTTATAACCTACAAAAAGTAAATAAAGTTGCATCTACTAAAATGCAAATGCTTCAGATGTTACCCAAGCCATGTTTTACTTGTACAGTACATTGCCACTCACCGCTCCCCATCAGCTGATCTCCTTCCAGCAGAATACCTACAAATAGCAGCTAAAGCAATCTCCTACCCTATTTCTATACTCATCAACAGATCAATTACTGAAGGTTCTATCCCATCCCTCTGGAACATCTCTCACATAATTCCACTTCATAAGGGAGGTAACTCAACTGAAAATTTCTAACTTTCGCCCCATTGCCTTACTCTCCCCTCTAGCCAAACTTTTGGAAAAATGTATCTATCACCAACTACTTGACCACCTTCTCCAAAATAACCTCTTATCTGACTGTCAACATGGATTCAGGCCTTTCCATAGTACCACTACTGCCTTACTATCCTTCTCAGACTGTATCAACAAGCATCGTAACAACAGCAGGCTCTCCACTGCACTCTTTTTAGACATATCCAAAGCCTTTGATATGGTGAACCATCAATTACTACTAAACATACTAAAGCAATTCTCTTTCAACTCTCAGGCATTACAAGGGTTCAAATCCTACTTAGAAAACAGACAGCAAGCTGTCCTCTGGGACAATAACCTTTCCACTCTTCTTCCTGTTACTCTAGGGGTCCCTCAGGGCTCCATTCTAGGGCCACTCCTTTTCTCTATTTTCATCAATGATCTAAAGCTAAATATTCCCCAAGCCACCTGCATACAATAGGCAGACAACTCCACATTACCCAAACAGCATTTAACTTAGTTGAAAAATGGTTCTTGCAACGCTGCCTCCTACTAAATGCCAAAAAAACTAAACTGCTGATATTTACTCCAACACTAAAGTCCCCCTATCAATCTTACTGTCAAATCTAGTAATGGTACTTTAATCACACCTGACCTGACCACTAAACTTTTAGGTGTAACAATTGATCATAATCTTAACTTTGACACACACATTGACACTACCATTAAAATTGTTAATAGAAAACTTGGCTCCCTACATAGGATTAAATCCTTCCTTACCCCTGAAGCCAGAACCACCATAGCCCATACCCACCTGAACTCTACCCTCCTCTATGCTTCATCCATTTATACTAATCTTCAAAATCTAACCTAAGCAAACTAGCAACTTCCTACAACAACATTGACAGATTTGCCACAGGTTTTCCATATAGAACCCATCACTGCATAAATCTTAAACAGCTAGGATGGCTAGAACTCAAAAACCAGCTACTATTCCAACAACTCACTATCACCCATAAGATACTCTTTCATACCAATAATACTCATATTCTTAGCAGCCTAATCTCTCCTTGTAGAAATCTTACTACCCTGTGCTCAGCAAATAAACTACAAGTAACCATCCAAAAACCCCATAATAAAGCAGGAGACTCCCTCTTCTCTAATTCCATTCTCCATTCTCATCACTACCACTTTTCAAGCACCAACTAAAATTACTCCTCAAAGCACAATGGCTATGCCCATGTACTAACCCTGACTAACACTAACCATATTTTTTACTATTTCCCTTCCTTTCCCCATCCTCCTATCAGGATGATAACACCTTCACCTATTTAACATAGTACTCCTTTCTTACTAATCTCCCCTTGGTTCATTAATCCTCCTATCAGGATGATAACACCTTCACCTATTTAACATAGTACTCCTTTCTTACTAATCTCCCCCTATTTAACATAGTACTCCTTTCTTACTAATCTCCCCCTATTTAACGTAGTACTCCTTTCTTACTAATCTCCCCCTATTTAACGTAGTACTCCTTTCTTACTAATCTCCCCCTATTTAATGTAGTACTCCTTTCTTACTAATCTCCCCCTATTTATAGTACTCCTTTCTTACTAATCTCCCCCTATTTAACGTAGTACTCCTTTCTTACTAATCTCCCCCTATTTAACGTAGTACTCCTTTCTTACTAATCTCCCCCTATTTAACGTAGTACTCCTTTCTTACTAATCTCCCCCTATTTAACGTAGTACTCCTTTCTTACTAATCTCCCCTTGGTTCATTACTGAAACCTATTCCAGCTCCTGCCACTCCCAGTATCTACTTGTATGTATCCTAGCTATGTCTTTTCTGAACAGGTATAATAAGGAATCTTCCATCTCCTCCATACTTTTTTGCAAATCATATATTGACCTATACACCTCTGTTGAGCTTCTAAAACTATTATATGCCCTAACCTTCATACAACTTTTTCTTCTCTTAATACTACATTCTACTATGTTAGCCTACTGTAAATATTGCATTGTTATCTTAAATGTTATGTACATTTACTGCTTTGATGTTATTTTTTTTTTTACTATGATAGCCCATAGCATTAATGTATTAGCATAATTTATATGTTTTAGTTTAAGCTGTCTTAGTGCCCTTTTTTCTCTACATTTAGTTTAAAGTTTGGAGCTTTTCTCCCCAGGCCTCTACTGAAAATGGACATGTATCCAGTTAGACTAGCCCGGTCAACAAATGTAAAATAAATAAATAAATAAATTCCCTGCAAGCTACAAACCTCCTAGCTGCCATTAATTAAAATATACTGTTTCCAACATTTCCAGATTAGATTACAGTGCAGTGAGGATTGAAAATTTACCTTTTCTCAGCTGTAGTGCAATCTCAGAATTGGTATATATAATTTGCAGGGGGTGTGGGGGCCACAGCCTCCCATATGGAGAGTGCAGGTGGAGCGCAACTCCTCTGCAAAAATGTTGAGAGCAGTATATTTTAATTTCAAACAAGTGTTTGAATGGAGCACCCGTTGTCATTGCTCCACGATCTCCACTTAGAAAGTCTGAGTGTTCTTGGACATGCGTAGTTCATATTTCATTATTACAACTATCAATAACATTTACTCTTATTATTTTACACTTGCGGTTTTCTCGTCTTGGTAATAAGAATTTTGGTTATGTGCATGTTCGATATACTGAAGTAGATCCATATTTATATATATATATATATATATATATATATATATATATATATATATATAAAATATATACACATGTAAAGAGATGCATACATGCATACACGCACAGACACACACAGACACACACACACACGCACACACGCACATGCACACATGCACACGCACTCACAAACACACATATACATACAGACTACTGGAGAAGTAGTGCTTTAGTATTGTTTAAAATTCTAGTCCTTTTAAGGAGTAAGGGAAACATTGCTTTAATCTATTTATTTATTTGTTTATTAATTCATTTACTTATTTTTTCGTTTTGTTCTTCCTCTTACAAAGAGGCTTTCAGTGAAACAAAGTGGGGTGGGTGTTTCTAGTTTCAGCCCAATTACAGGGCAAGTCAGCTTTACTTACTGAGCAGGATCACTACAGGGAAAACAGAGGTTGTGTGTGGCAACCTTTGTTTTCAAATGATCTGCATGGAGAAGACTGTTAAACATAGACTGAAATCTTTGTAAAGGTTAGTGGTCTGCTAATAACGTTTCCAACCTGGGTTATAAAGAGATCAAAAAATAATGTATACAAACTTTGCACAGGCAATCATTGTAGTAAGCTCAGTAATATTGTTTATAATGTCCCCTATTGCTGCTTGCTCATATATTTAATAATTATAGTTTAAATACTTGCATTATGGGAACTTGTGTGTTTTATAAGAAGGCTTGGCAGTTAATATGCAGCTAACATTTGAACGTGTTTCAAACAGGAAACTATACAACTGTTGAAGTAAAAAAAATAGTCCTTATAAAACACATCCAAATAATCTAAACACTAGTATACTGTTAAGAGTAAGAATATAGACTAGAATTGTTAAGAGTAAGAATATAGACTAGGACAACTAGCAATTATAATGTGAATAAATTATTATATTTGGCTATATTTAACTGACTGATCACACAAATAATTACAAACAATTAAAATTAAAACACACAGGACTACTGACAATTACACCTTCTGGTTGAATTCAACTAACCAACCACACAAATAGTTACTATTAAAACAGAAACCAATTTACTAGATCATTTGTAATAAAAAATTGACTCTATATATTCATATGTCTTGAAAGATTTAATCAAGAACAAGTATATTATTAAATATGGTGCTGGTGCCTGCAGTGTAGATACTAAACCTACACAACTTAACCACTCTCATTGTATGAACTGCACAAAATGATTAGAAGTTAATTTTACTTTTAGAAAATATGAAATTGAATGATAAAATAAGCTACATATGTGGTAATAAGGGTGGCCACAAGAACAGTGATGGAATTTATGAATGGATGCTTACAAGATACTAACAATTAATTACAAATAGGAATAAATGAGAACAACCCAGTGCAAGACTTTAAGAGAATAAAAGAGATAAAGAGATAGAAAAAAAGGGTATTAGTGCACCTACTAAAATCACAGCAAAATAAAACAGATAAAAATCAGAATAACAACAAAAAGATGGGCTAAGTACATAGAAACCCTGCGTTATTCTCATCCGTGGTCAATGAAGTAATATAAAAAGTGAATATGAACACACACTCCCAGGATGATAAGAGGATTATATCAAAGCAATGTGATGACATACTGCATGTTAGCACTGAGAGGGAAATATTAAACATACTTAAACATATGCAACACTTTGATTTAGTAAGAAAAAAAGCTCTGGCCCTGGAAGTCATGTAGTGTAAATAGATAAGAAGGATGACATTAAAACTTCCAGACTAATCAGGTTAACATCTTTTCTAGGAAAATGTTATGAAGGATGTGTTATTGAGCTTCTGGAAAAAATCGATGCAGTGACAAACAACTTCTACCATACTCCTGTTCATTACATGGAAAATTCTATTTTGGAAATTGAACATAATTCTTAGTGAAACCATTAATTCCCCTAGATGGATGGAATATCAATATACTATAGCTCACGTGTATAAAAACTGGTAAGACAGCTAAGCTTGGTGTATAATATTAGTACAGTGCTCCCAATACATAGCAACATTAATAATTCCCATCTGTATTCAAATGACTTTGTCTGCTGTAGCATAGACTAAATTCAGACCTGCTGAATCTAGTTCAGTTTGTATAACCTGAGCACTAAACCAGGCCATCTTTTGTTGGAGAGGTTTCCCCTGCACCCTAATGGCAGGAGTGCACAGTTAGAACTCATTTGATTGAAGGTTGTTGGAACAGGGCTCAGTTCTGAGCTTTTTTATTGGTTAATTTGTTTAAACTATTTGCTTTTGTTTGCTACATAAGCACCTCATTTGCACAGGTTTGCACTTGTTTGCCCTTTACTCACTGCTGAGCAGCAGTGGGCACCATTGGTGATTATAGATGCAAACAATTCTGCCTGCAAATTTTCCCTTAGTACTCTCCTGGGGATCCATCAGTGAGTTTTTGTGATTGTCCCTTACTGGCAGGTGATACATTCATTGAACCTCCTGCGGTACCAACACAGATCCTACCCACTAGCCCTTCATATTTTGTGTCCACTTCTCCTGTCCTCTACCTTACCTGTTCCTTCCTGTCCTCTCCCTGTTTTCTGACCACATCAACTTACCTAGCATTATGGATGGACAATTTCCCACAGTTTCTCCAGCCAGCCTGATTGACATGGGCATCCTGAGGCAATGCAGCAATTGCCTCATGTACACCGACAACCCACTTCTTCTTCTAGTCCACACAAATTTATTATGTGAGAGATGTCTCTATATCAAGAACCTAGAATCCAAGCTCTCTCACTCACCAGTCAGTTCATCTGATATCAAGCAAGTTATCAGCATGCACACCTTACCTCCTGCACCTACCAAACCAACAACACATAAACCTACATATTTGGAGGTCATTATCAGAAGATTAAACATCAGACACCTCCCAAACACAAGCATGACTCAGATAATACATCCTCTGCAGAACATAGTACACATAATATATCACACCAGTGTCTCACCACTCAAGCTCCTAAGGCGTAACACAAAAACAAACATCTAAGTCATAGATGACTCAATTGTGAGACACACAGATGTCTCTCTCATCAGGTTGGATAAGGAAAAAGTCACGGTCAGCTGTCTGTCAGGTGCCAGGATCCATCACATCACACATGCACTCAAGTCTCTCAACAACAAGCACTGTTACGACTCCATCATAGTTCATGTTGGTGTGAATGACTTGAGATGTACCTCACTAGACTATATGAAGAGAGACATGACTGAACTCTCTGATTATGTGTTTCAGGGCCGGCCTTAGCTGAAATGGCGCCCTAGGCGAAGTAGTGGTCTGGCGCCCCCTTACACCCTACCCACAACATACTCACAAAACAACCCAATTTGAGCCACACCCACAGGTAAGTCACTCCCCAAGAAAGCCACTCCAGTAATTTCCTTAAATCATTTAAATGGATAAGAAAAAGATACCTTGTAATGTAGTTAAACTGCAACTACCTTTGTGTACTTATTTCCTACTTTAAATACCAGAACTGGATCATAGTCAAATAGGGCCCTAGGCAGGGGAATAGATTGCCCCCCCGAGCAACCCCTCTTGCAGCAACCCCCACCCTCCAACAGCAGCCCCCTCCCCAGCCATTCCAGTGTTCCATTACTTGGCTATTTTTCACTAGCTACCAGACACATTGTTCAAATCTATCAGTATGCATACTGTTTTCTTATTTACTTCCACAATGTTTACAGATAATGAAATAAAGTAACACAAACACAGACAGCCATTTGCTAAACAAACAATACAGTCTCACAATGAATATAGACTTAGCATGAGCAGTAAACTTCTCTGCCCTTGAAACTCATACTCATTGAAACAGCAAAACTCACATTCATTAAAATAGCATGAAAACCCAGATTCATAGAAAATGCATCTGGCCAATGGAGGATCAAGTTTACCTTTGGGCTGTTTTCAAAACAGACAGTTGCACACATTTTTTAGGGCCATGCATACACGTATTTGTTTTTTGATTCATCTTCCTGACTGTATTAAATTATATTCCTTGTATAATACAGCACCACTTGTTAGAATTGGTTTTAAATTTGTAGTTTTAAATATTCTTTTAATAAGCAATGAAACAAAATGTATGAACCAATTAACTACCCATTTCAGAAAATTTCAACCATAAAAGGCCACTCAAAACTTCTGTAATTTATAATCCACCAATATCACTCGATACACACAACCTCTGCAGAAGTACAACCATCTGGATAATTCTACATTAAAGAAATCTGTAACTAATAAAGAGGTTGCCACTGACAAACAACTTTACATTTTGATGTTTTATCTATAAATTCAGTGCCTGCTGCCCTTTTGCATCAGTTTGTCTGCTGTTGCTGCCGTCACTATATCCTTTTTTCTACCCACACCACCCTCATGCTACTTGCCCTCTATTTTTCTTATAAAAGGGCACCTGCCCCACAATAAAATACATCTCCTCCCCGACTGCATATCACTCTTTCCTTCTCATTGTCCTTCTGTATGTTCCTCTGCTTACTTTTTCCTGCTTTCTACAGTCCTATTCACCCAATTCCTTTCCATTTTTAATGCAAACATAGCACATAGTTTGCTGTTTAGACATTGTTTGGCGTCTCAGCTGTGTCTGGAATGATACGACAATGTATGTATGGAATTGCATCATTGTGAATGTGCTATATGTCCACTAATGAGCCTAAGTCATGTGACCTGTTACAGTACTACCCAAGTCTTTACAGTATTCATACTACCTCTGCAAGTGAATTGCTTACTTGTGTAGCTCTAGCACTGACTTGTCTACTATTACAGGTTTAATCACTTGTGGGCCACTCTCTTCAGTTTTAAACATATTATTTTTTGTTAAGCAGATGTGCTATCATTCTTTTCTGAATTCTGGTCATAAAATAAATTTCATGTAATCCTTCTTGCTAGAGTGAAATTCATTGTTTTCATAGCCCAGATCTAAATAGAAATAAGTGCCTCAGTGCCATAAAAAGAAAGTGCACATACAATAATGTAGTCTGTATAAGGACAAAATAAAAAATGTGATCCTTAATCTGAACTGTACTGACAATATGCAGTTTTAAATTATATCCTGAGTTGTACACATCAAAGAATTCTGAAGGGTGGGGTAAAGGTGTGGATTTTTCAAGTGCAAGATATTAGGCACTAGGCAGAACAATCACTCCTTGAAACTCAAAAGTATTTCTGATTATCATTTAAGTGACTTGGAGCACTAGCTTGACAATACGTTTTTAAATATGTAACATATATATTTAATAGTTCTGTGCTTAACCTAAAGACCTTTTATCCCTCAGCTGAGTTATGGGGATGCTTTTTTTGTCAGTCTGGGATGGTAAAACCAAAATAGGGTGCCACTCACGCCATCCTTGCTATAGTTGTACCAAAACACATGCATGAAGCACATAAATGTGGTCTACTACAACATTAAGCTAAGGAGCAGGCACAATGCTATAGTGAGTGCTGTATGACAAACATAAAATGTCTCACAAGATTTGTCTGACTAGAAGGCACTACTGTTTTCTAAAAATAAAAAAGAGGTAAATATGCAATTGTGCAGTGCATAAACTAATACAATAGTTAAACAACTCTAAAAGCTTGCAGTTACAGATTTTGATCTGAGTTGTCAACAAAAGTAAGCAAAAAGAAAGCAGATTCTTTCACTTCTAAAATATGGAACTATAAATTAGGTGCTACAGCTATAAAGGAGCTTTAAAATTCACACTATATCCACCCAATTCAAATAGCTCAAGAAAGCCTCCTTTATTTAACTATATGATGGCAAAAGTAATAGCCAAGTATTCTGACCTTAATGTAGCAGGCTGCCAAAGCTGGCCACAGAAAAGAAAGAAGAAGAACGGGGAATGACATAACCACTACCCATCTACATCCATTCAGAAACATGCCTTAAGTTATTTTATATCCTCAGCCATAAACTGGCAGCTGTTCTACATGCTGTATGTTTGGATGGCTTCATCTGGAAGTCATCGAAGGACTCTCAAATCCAGGGCAGGCATCAAGAAAACAAACAATAGGAAACAATATAGATGGCTAGGAAACAACTCTCATTAAATCAGCACACAAAACTCACCTAGACAACTTTTACCTGAAGAGTAGAAACAGATTACCCTCATCATCACCTCCAGAGCAATTCCTTTTGAACTCATGCCTAAATATCTGCCCTGTCTCTTAGCCAAGAAAACCTTCTAACAGCCACATGGCATGCCCATCAGATGAGACTCTGACATTACCATGTTAACCTGAGGATCACCTTCATCTTTTTAACACACGCAAAGACCGGAAAAGCTTGAGAGAGATTTTAAAATATCTCCTGATTTTTTTCTAGACATCACTAAACAATAAATGTTCACAATCCTGATGCCAGTCTCTTCCATCTCCACAGGTCAAATCAAAAAGCAAAGACACAAGCACACGGTTCCCACAAATTAACACACACATACGCACATACTCTCAACAGTTTACATGTTATTTATCTATAGTCTCCTCAATAGATATTTTCTTTGCTAAGCTACTATGTGTTACTAAGTCAAACACTATGCTAATGGCTAGAAATAAATGCTGTAAAAGTGTAGATCTATACCTCTATCACAGAAAAAAAAAATAATAGCTTTGCTACATTCTAAATATTGTCTGTAAATAAGAAAAATATTGTAAATCTGTTAAATTGAAAATGCAATGAAATGCAATCAAAGGTACAAAAACACTATAACAAATGTTAAGGCAGAACTACAATCTAAGAAATAGTTAAGCATGTAATGCTAAGTAATCATCAAGAAGAGGTACAATGATGAATCTCACTGAACAAAGTTGAAGTCCTATAGATAAATAAAAAAAAAAAATGGTCTGTGTACATTTCTATACGTCTATGATTTTGCATACCTATTAGCTAAAGAGCTTAAAAGTTCATAACTATATCTAGCATTGATTAATGCTTAGGAGGGGGTTGCTTACAAATAACATACACTGTACTGATGATGAGAGTGAGGCTCTGAAAGCTTCAGTACAGGGGCTGTCTGCTTGTTTCTTTTTTTTAAGTAATTTTATTGGAATTGTATATACAACAGGCAATTTAACATAAAAGATAACTATTTGCACAAGTCACTCCATCAATTCTTGCTAAATATTTTACTAAAATTCATTAAACAGATAAAAACCGGTCATAGAACATAGAAAAATATTTCTGTATAAATTAGTTCGATTTTTTTCAGTAATTATACCCTCCTGTTATTTTGTTTGGTTTTATATTAATAGTAGACATGTCGGTGGTGCTGCTGCAATAGCATTGTCGCCTCTCAGCAAAACGTTGTCCGATTCTCAGCTAAAGCGTCTTCTGTGTAGAGACATGCATGAAGGGGTGTACCTTCATTGAAGACTGTGAAAAGGGCCGGCAACTAGGCACGTAAAAATCTTCTGCCAGTCATTAGCAGACCGGAGTTCCGCTGTGGCGACCCCTAACCGGGAAAAGCCGAAAGATACAGCATACTCTCTCACACAACAAACAACAACAGCACACACACACACACACACACACACGCACACACACACACACACACACACACACACACACACACACACACACACACACACACACACACTCATAATAACAGAACGACTAATTTAAATTACATACAAACAAATATACACATAGACACACTTTCCCTCACATACACAAACTAACGTCTTAACTTACACATAGACTAACACTTACCTTATATTGAATCTGAATGGCCACATGTGCACACATGACCTTAACCCCTCTCTTCACTGAACTAACTTAAGTTCCGCTTCCGCACATGATGACAACAGATTTTTTTTTTTTTTTTTTTTTTTTTTTACTTTCTGAAGCCAGCCTCGTCCTGGCCAACCTGAAGCTATAAAAGTGGGAGGGTACTTCCTCCTTCCCTTCGCCCTATGGTTTTGTTATTTTGCGATCTTCTCGGCGCCCTTAACTCAGAGACAAGGCACTGAGAAGATTGCAAAATAACCAAATTCAAAAGTGGATATTGCACCCAAATCAACCAGTAAAAGTGTATATCCAAGGTGCAAGAACCAGAAGGAATAATCCAGTTACCATCCAAAATCGACTTTATTGTAGAAAAAAGATTGCAAAATAACAAAAGTACAGTCATTTAAATAAATAAATAAATACATAAAATTCTGCCCTTTACGAGGCAAGCTGTACGGCGCCCTAGGCGGTCGCTTAGTTCGCCTATGCCTAAGGCCGGCCGTGATGTGTTTCTGGCAAGTGTATCCTTAGCCTTAAGCAGCATTTTACCTTTGCCTGGGATAATACCTCAATACAAACAAAAATGATTGACTTCAACAATTGGCTTAGTTTCTGGTGTCATTCAAAGAGGATCCAGTATCTGTCAGCCAGGGATGACATGGTCGACAGACTTCAATGGTTTGACATAGATGGCCTTCATCTGTCACCCTTGTGAATTCGGTTACTGGCTAAGGCTTTTGCCACCCACATAGTGACTTTTTTAGACAATGTTACAAGAACAAAATTCCCAATGTAAAAATACCCTCTAAAAACAACCTCAAGGAGCCTAAACCAGAAACTGCACTCATTGGAAGCAGTCCTCACCTTGGAAGATGCTGACATTTGTGCAGTCACTGAAACCTGGTTAAAGGCTGTGTAGAGCAGCCCAGATATACCAGGTTACATTTTCTTCCACACATTCAGACCACAAACTGAAGGTGTGAGACCTAAAGGAGGTGGTGTATCAATATTCATTAAAGATGAATACACCTCTAGATTGGTTAAGCAGCACAACTGCATTGAATTACTTCAGGTGCAATTGACTCAAGGTAACACCCCTATTCAGGTCATTGCCATCTATAAACCCCCCTCAATGAATCATAACATTCACTCAGCCTACTTGGATCTACTTGAGTCAATCAAGATACAACCAAACACCCTGGTTTTGGGTGACTTTAATTATCCATCCATTGACTAGGTAAATTATACATGTTCTAACTCACTTGCCCAAAGGTTCCTGGACCTCATTAACTCCAATGCCCTGAACTAGCTGGTTGATACACCCCATAAGAAGCTCAATCATCCTGGATTTGGTGCTCATCAACATGGGGGACCGTTGTACCACCCCCAGTGTGTGACCATCCCTGGTGAGATCTGACCACAAATCAGTCTCATTAGAAGTAACTATAACTAGACTAAAAAACTTCTCCAAGGCCAATTACAACATCTTACGTGACAGCACAAATAGCTTCATATCCCTTCCCCCCACTCCAAGGCCAATTACAACATCTTACGTGGCAGCACAAATAGCTTCATATCCCTTCCACCCACTCCAAGGCCAATTACAACATCTTACGTGACAGCACAAATAGCTTCATATCCCTTCCCCCCACTGATGGAACAGACACCTATGTTGAGTTATACACCGGTGCTTTATATGAGAACCAGTACAATTATATTGACTCTGCCGTACCTGACAGAACCAAAGCAAGATCTTCAAGGAAAAACAAACCTGCCTGGTGGACAACTGCCACTATGAGGCTATATAATAGGAGAAAGAAATTGCTGTCTATGAGTACGAAGGAATGGTCTCAAAACTGGAAACACTCCTTCCTCAACATAAACAAGCAAATACGACTCTTAGTGAAGTCCTCCAAAGCTTACTACAATTCCAAATTTGCTTCCGTAACTAAGGATAACCACAAGACATTATTTAGTTAGATCCGTGACCTTAAAGATAAGACTCAGATTTGCGCTGAACTGATAGTTAATGGTACTACATATACAGCACCTGTGGCTGTAACAAACCTGCTGGCTGATAGGTTCAGCGAAAACTTCACTCCCCTGTCCCCAACACATGTACCCCAAAGGATCTCTAACACATGTCCCCCATCTAGTATCTCTGAGGGGCATGTCTTAAATGCCCTCTCCAAGACCAAAAACACAGCCTCTATGGGCCCAGACAACATCTTGGTCTGCATGCTACATGGGTTAAAACAGGAATTAGTATCACCCTTGGGTATGCTTTTCAATCACAGCCTAAGCACTGGCTTCATTTCAGCAGAATGGAAAATAGCTACCATCATCTCTTTGCACAAAGGGGGTGCATCCACAGACCCAGGGAACTATAGAACCATTAGCTTGACCAGCCTTATCTGCAAGGCCATGGAATAAATCATTATGGACCTTATTAAGAAAAATATAGGAACTCTCCAAACACTTGACCCCACAAAGTTTGCCTTTGTCAAGGGGAGATCATGTCTGTTAAACTTGGTGGACTTCTTCAAGACAGTCACCAAAGCCCTAGATGAGGGTAAATCTATGCATATAGCTTACCTAAACTTAGCCAATGCCTTTGACTTAATCCCCCACTCAGGCATCATTGATAAGTCATATATTGTTAGGTGGGTTGCAAACTGGTTCACTTATAGAACTCATAAAATTGGGGACACCACCTCCTCCAGCAGACCCATAATCAGAGATGTTCCACAGGGATCAGTTGTGGGACCCCTCATGTTTGGAATTTACTTCTCTGAAGTATAGGTTAAAACTAAAGGACTGTAGCTGACAAAGTTTGCTGATGACTGAAAACTGTGAGGGATCATTGAAACCCCTAGTGATGTAAACATCCTGCAAGAAGGTCTTACACAGACTAATGACTGGTGCCAAAATAATGGTCTTAAACACAATGCAAAAAAAAATGCATTATCATCCCCTTCAGCAAGGGTGATGTTCCTGCAAACTACCACATCAATAGCAATACCCTAAGCACACAGTCAGTGGTGAGAAATCTGGGCACACAGGTCGACAGCAACCTTAACTTTGATCACTATATCTCCAAAGTGGTAAGAAGGGCATTTTATATCACTCATCTCATAAGTAAGGGCATTGCCTCCAGAAAAAAAAGAGGTTATAACCCCCCTTTACTCTTCCATCATCAGGCCAATAATATAATGCACTACTTCCTTTGGTATGTTTGTTTCCAAACACCTGCAGCAATTGGAGAGACCACAAAGGTTTCTTACAAAGAAAGTTCAGTGTCCTCAAGATATGTCTTATGCAGACAGACTGAAATCATTGTCATTTTACTCTCTGTCACATAGACTGCCCAGAGGCGACCTGTGCCTTGCATATAGAGTGATCTCTGACCCAGCTTTAATGGAGATCCTGCACATTTCCAAGTGAAATGGCACATGGGTCACTCATTCAAAAGACCTTAACCTGGTATGTGACATCAACAGACAGAAGTTTTTGGAGAGAGATTTGTCTCACAGAGGTTGTTCCACCTTTGGAACACACTTCCTATTCAAGTTAAACAAAGCCCCTCATTGGCCCTATTTAAGCATAATTTGGACGATTGGGTGGGTGGCTGGAAATTCAACCCAGGGGTTCCATCTATGTCCAAAATACCACTAAATCACAAAACACATGAAAAATAACCACAAAAAGGCCACAGGTCTAAAAACAGCAGGTTTAATAAAATCCTTAGTGCCTTGGCAAACAAGCCTTACAAGAGTAAAAATTACACTCACAGCCAGCCTTTAAATATACCAAGAATCAAAATTAACAAACAGTTAAACGATTATTTAATAACAATTATTAAATCACGTACTTTGTGGTAGTGCAGCGGTAGGGTTGTTGCCTCACAGCAAGAGGTTCTCCTGTTTGATTCTCAGATGGAGTGTCTTCTGTGCGGTGTCTGCATGTCCTCCCCGCAGTCGAGTGGCGTTCGAAAGACATGCGTGAATGGGTGTGCCTTCACTGAAGGTTGGGCGTTGCCACTATAACAAATCTACTGCCAATCATTAGCGGACCGGAGTTCTGCTGTGGCGACCCCTAAAAGACGAAAAGACAAACATTAAATCACATACTTCCAATTACATTCCTTATTGAGCCCAAAGAGCTCCAAAATGCCATATTTTAAAATAAAAAGAGTTTCCTTCCTTAAAAGTTTATCTTTTAAACTAATACATTCCCCTAACCATACCTCAACCTTCTGTAAAACACAACCTTGCAAATCTTCTGGATTAGAGCTGTGTGGAGACAAAAAATGTCCACCAAGAGGACTATCCAGTTTTTTTATTTTTAATATCTCTAATGTGCTCTTGGAGATGCACCTTAAAACTTCTAAGTGTCTCTCCAATATAATATAAATTGCAAGTACACCTTAGGGCATAAATAATTCCTTCTGTATTGCATGTATAATTGCCATTTGGCATAAACCTGAGATTATGAATAAATAAAAAGGAATTGACCAACTGTTTGCAAATAGAATATTTTTTGCATGGTCTAGTGCCATTACAAATCATAATATCCCTACTAACACTGAAATCTGGTAGAGAAAATTGTTATGCACAACCATATCTGCCAAATTTCTGGCTCTCTTGTTGGAAATATTAATCTGACTAGATAAAACTTGTCTTAAATCTTTATCCCTAAGTAACACAGGCCAGAATTGTTGGACTTTCCTAACCAATTCATCAGTTATTACATTGAATGTGGTAACAAAATAGATCTCTTTTTTTATTACCCTCATTCTGTGAGCCAGAAGCCTTGGTTGTTGTTGTTGCGTCTTTCGGCTTTTCCCGGTTAGGGTTCGCCACAGCAGAACTTCGGTCCGCTAATGATTGGCAGTAGATTTTTATGTGCCAAGATGCCAGCCCTGATGCACAACCTTTAACGAAGGTACACTCATTCACGCATGTCTCCACACAGAGACACTCTAGCTGAGAATCGAACAGGACAACGTCTTACTGTGAGGTGACAACGCTACCGCAGCACCACCATTGCAGTATCTAACACATTTCTAATCATGCCATACCTACCAAAGTGTTTACTGTTCTTTTTCCTACAAACCACATTATTATTTCCTTTTCCATATCACATTTCAATAATTTTAGATTATGCCTCAGTTACTACTTCTGTGTCATAACCTCTCCCAATAAACATTTTTTCTGCCTCTAATATTTCCTTATTAAATATACAGTCAGTACTGCACAACCTGTTGATTCTCAAAAATTCATTATAGGGCAATACTGAAATTAAATGGTGAGGATAACAACTGCTCCCATACAAGAACAAATTTCTTTGATCAAATTTTCTATGTATTCCAGTCTCCAGGCCACAAAAGTGTATATCCAAAATGTTCACCTCAAAGCTTAACTGGATACCATCAAACTGAAGGCCCATACTATTGGATTGTAAGTCATTAATAAATAACTGTGCATCAATTTCTTCCCCCTGCACAAAAAAAATCAAATCATCTCTAAATCTAAAGTATGTCACTACCTATGATTTATAGAAATCATTGAGGTATTTAAAATCTTCCTCATACTTGGCCATTACCAGATTGGCATACATGGGGACAAAAGCTGCCCCCATGGCAGTACCTTGAAGCTGATGAAAGACCTCCCCATTAAATGTAAAAAAAATGTTTTTAAACAAAACAAGACTAAATACATCAAAAAATGAGACCTAGGTGTATCACCAAAGAAATGTAACAAGGCTTACATCTCTACATTATGCTTAATATTGGTATAGAGACTTTTCACATCCAGGCTGAGCCAATACATATTACTATTCCAAGTTAAGCCCCTGATTTTATCCAGAAAATGCTGGCTATCTTTAATATAAGAAGTGCCTAAAACATATACTTTCAAATATTCATGCAATAAGATACAAATATTTTTCAAAAAGTACTTCTCTGCCGAGACAATTGGCCTACCACTCAAGTTTTCAAGATTCTTATGTGTTTTAGGTAAGCAATAAAATACTGCTATATTACTATTTGCAACATTGAACTTCTTTTCCAAATCATCGGCAGTGAAATATCCCAACCTATAACCTTTTTTAAGTAAAAGATGGTACTCCTTGATGAACTCATAATATTCAGAAATATCACATTTCTCATACACTACTTCATTTTTTGAGATGAGCATATGGAGTGGCTTCTGACATTGGCTATAATGCAAAATTACAATTTGATTGCCTTTATCTGATGGCTTTCCCACCAGAGTTTAATCCTTACAAAATTCAGGAAAAGCCAGCCATTGTTCTCTACTCAAATTATAACATACATTACATTTATTATTAATGCAATTCCAATATAGTTTTTCAGCCTCAAAATTTAAAGTAGAGATGTAGCTTTGTATGTTATTGTTAGTGAAGGTAGGGATGAAGTAACTCTTCAGTTAGTATGTAAACTGCTGCATGCATTAACAACATACCCATCAAAACCATCCTGAAAGGAATGGCAAAAATGAAAAGAATCATCAGAACTCAACATAAACATCAGGCTGCTCACAAACATTACTTTTCTCAAAAAAATCTACAAGATGTAATTTCCTACTTCTTCTTATTTTTCTTTCGGCTTTTCCCAGTTAGGGGTCGCCACAGCAGATCACCTGTCTGCTCATGATTGGTAGTGGAGTTTTACTGTGTGGAGTTGCCAGCCCGGCACCCAACCTTCCACAGAAGGCATGCACATGCACACACTCACACCTAGGGCCATTTTAGAGTGTCCAATCCACCTACAGCATGTCTTTGGGATGAGAGAGGAAACCGGAGCACCCAGAGTAAACCCATGCGACCATTCACTTTTTAATGTATGTAACCGAGGCAAAGCTATCGGTATAAATTTAAGCCCTAGGTTTAGCACAAATAAAACAATATCAGGAACTTCACATTTAGACAAATTAATGACTAAAGAGTCTTTCAAACAGTTACACCTGCCAGTTTCATCATTTTTTTAATTATTTTGACCTCTTGAGTTTCTTCCATGATTCTTAAATTATCCCCCATCATTCCAACTACATTATTTGCTGTTGTTGTTATAGAATTTAGTATTACTGTTGCTCCGAAAGCATCTATTAAAGTCTGCAGAATTTTGGGCTTGTAGAAGAACAGGAAAGTGCTCTATCTCACTATCAGCCCCCACCTGTGTCCCTCTTTGTCAGGGGCAATAGGTGCTTATTTTAGTGTCTGTTTGAACCAGACACCCTTGGGAACACAGGCTGAACTTGGTTAGGCTTGTAAAGGCCCGGAGGCCATTAACCTAGTAACCTCCTATGACCCTATTACAATTCCCATTTTAATTTATATAAGGCTGCATTCATATAAAAAAAAATTATCAGAACATGTAGAAAAATTTTTAGGAGAAACTATGGGAAGAAAAACATCAATATTAAACATGGGTGACCTAATATAACCTTACTGTATTTCTTTTGTTGAGTCAAAGGCTTTTAAACAGGTTTGAGGAATGTACTAGGATAATAAAATGTTATAAAATTATTGCAGTTGCAAAATCATGGAATATGGCAAGGTTTCA
Organism: Protopterus annectens; assembly: GCF_019279795.1. Classification (NCBI taxonomy): domain Eukaryota; kingdom Metazoa; phylum Chordata; order Ceratodontiformes; family Protopteridae; genus Protopterus; species Protopterus annectens. The sequence goes on along the minus strand of NC_056733.1, from coordinate 1,896,348,839 downwards.
GTTAAGTAATTTTAAAATATATGAGACCTTGTAATGCTAGGAGATGAGGTGGAATTATGTGGGTATATAATACTATTTCATCTTTTTAAATACATTAAATAGAATGTTTGGCAGTTCAGATAACCAAGGCTATAGAAACCAATCATTTAAACATAGTATTACACTATCAAAGTCCAACCACATATGCAAAACCACATTAGGAAGATTTACAGAACCTAAAACTCTGCACATAAAAATGTTGTTCTAATGGGAGATTTTAATTCCCCACTTGGAACTTTTGACCATTATCCTTTAATGTTAAAACTGAAGTTAAAAGCACATCACTTTAGGCCAGTAAAGATATAACTGTGGTAAAACTGATTATGAACATCTGTTAAGTTCTATCAAAAATATGAATTTGCATAAATTTACATATACAATTGCAAAGGATTATGGATAGAAAATTCTGCAAAACCTTTTAAGAAGTAATGATGAACATACAAGCAACTATAAGGGTAGAAATTCTACATTCCTATAATGTTGGAATAAGGAATTATGTGCATTATAACAGAAAGTAGAGACTATATGAGACATACACAAATTTTGCTAAAGTTGTAAATAAAATAACTCATTGGACATTAAAATAGAAAACATTGAAATGAGAATAGCCTTGAGTAAGATTCAATTACCAATTGCAGATATAACTTAAGTTCTATAAATATTAATGACACTGTGATGTGGGATACTAGAATTATTGCAGAATTTAACAGATTTTGTAAATGCTGTAAAGGTATAGATTCTCTAAACTATTAAGCAGCTTCAACAGGATATAGTGATTTATGAAACTGATCCAATACTTAATACTAGCTATATTATTATTAACTATAAAAAATTTAGATTATTCTAATACTGTGCATTATCTTTAATAAAATTCAGCAAACTGAAAGGGTTTACTGGTCTTAGAAATCATCTTGTGTATCACCCATTTCTAAATCAGATAAGAATGATATAATTAAAAACTATAGGCCAATCAACTTAACATCTATCTTTAGGAAAATGTTATGAAAAATGTATTATAGACTTTCGGGGAGAAAGAAAAGATGTGACAATGCTAGATATGGATCATCATGGGTTTACTACGGGTAGGTCTATAGTAAATGATCCTGTTAATTTTTAAAGTCAAATAACAATGGCAATAGACATAGGATTAATATCTGGCATTATCTGTCTGGATTTGGCCAAGACTTTTTTTAATCTCTTTCCCACTCTGTAATTTAGTATAAATAAATTGTTGAGTCTTCCACGAACCACACAAAGTCCAGTATTAAATTCCACACGTTTTATTGAAGAAATGTAAAGGAAGATGAGCGCTTTCGCGTGCTACCTGCACGCTTCATCAGATCTAACATAATGAGTTATTCAGATCCTTATATACATGAATATATGAAACAATTTAACAGAATTGGTCAATTAAACACTTAACATTCAGTGAATCATCCATTTAAAGTGGCAAGTGCAAATGTCGCTCAACCTGTTCGTTGATAAAACAAATAGGAATGCATTTAAAAAACATTTAAAAAGCATTGGAAATATAGACATATAAACTTTAAAATCAATATGATATCTTCTAGTTAAGCATATTTAAATAAACATGCTTTATACTAAAACTAGAAAAGAAAATCAAATGCATTTACAAATGCGTTGCCTTCATGAATACAAGTGTAATATATATTCAAATTAAAAATGTATAATATAAAATAATATATGGTATCAATGCTCATAGATATGAAATATTAATTATTATAAGCGTTAATAAATACATAATATATTGTGTCCTACAGTGTAAAATGAATACTTATCATTAAAACGAAAAAATCATTCTTTATGTGTGATTACAATCATAAGTAAACTGATATACAGAATGAATATGTGTATTCCATAAACATAATCATGTATAAACCGTGTAAAATACCAAATTATAAATTTAAGCTTAAGTCAGAATTCATCAGAGACATGAAAGCAAAACCTGAATGCATTAAAAATTTTAACAGACAAATAGACAAATAAGTTGCATAAAATAGCAAAGGAGGCTACAAAACACACTAAAAATCAATGCTGTAAAAATGTCTAAACTGTTTGCACTTAAAATAACGTGCTTCTAAGGCCCTGGTAACTTATTTAACTTAACTGGCCTCTAAAACAGGTCTCAAAGAAATATGTTGATTTAGACCTGGTGGTATATGTGCCCTAGTTTTGAAAATCCATTGTAGTTCCAGTCTCGCTAGATAGTTCATATTGTCACCTTGTCTTATACTGGGTGTCACAACCTGCAACACTCTAAAACTAAAAGTATGTTCTGAATGAATATTAATATGTCTGGCTAGTGCATTTTGATCATTCTTTTTCCTGATGTCATATATATGGTTATATATTCTTTCTTTAAATTTTCTTTTAGTTAAACCTATATAAAATGCATTGCATGATTCACATGTAGCTAGATATATCAAGTTCATGGTGTTGCAGTCAGCATATATCTTCGGTTCATATCTATAGAGACCTGATGGAAACTGGTATATTTGTGTGTCAGTGATATACTGACACATACTACATTTCCCACAGGGAAAAGTCCCTTTCTTATCTAAACTCATTTGCAAAGCATATTTGCTATTGTTATCGTTGAAATTAAAAATTAGTTTAAGGTTACACACTCTGTAATTTCTAACTCCTGGATTAAAGCAAGGGCAAATAGATATGCAACTAGATGGATTATGTCCTGGCTGACTGGAAGGTCACAATGTGAACTATACAAGGAATACATTTTGACTACTTAGCAGTAGGAACAGAACTACATACTACCATCATCTTTTCAACACTTCACAAGAACAAGTACTGTTGGACAAACAAGTATGATAAAGACTGAAAATATGTTTTATTGTCCAGAATGCATCTGATATTGATAACTTGAACTCTTACATGAAGCAGATAATAAAATGGGCTAATGAAATCAGCATAAAAGTTAAACCTGGACAAATATAATATAATATAATATAATATAATATAATATAATATAATATAATATAATATAATATAATATAATATAATATAATATATTTTAAAAAATGTAATTTAAATAAATCAATATATAAAATCAATATATTTAATATCACTACCTCAAAGGATTATAAAAATATTACAACAATTAGGGAATAACAGTATCTTCCAATTTATCTTTTAGCTTGCATGCTAAAACAATGAAGCAGATGATGTATTTGATAGAAAATCTTTTAGCAAGGGTTGATAAATGCTAGTTGTCACTATATAATACTTATATAAGACCAATTGTGGAACATAATAATATAGTTTACATGTATAGTGTTGGAAATTTTGAAATATTTGGATGGGAGTGACAGGTATTTATTCCAGATGTATGGGAATCACTGCTCCTTGACATCAGTTAGGCTAGAACATGGTCCACACTTATGAACTTATCATGCACACATTATATATATATGTACGTATATATCTATACATAGCTATAGAAAAAGACCTAATATCAATGTGCCTTGGAATAAGAAGAATTCTGAGAGGTAGCACAATCTCAGAAACAGTATATAATAAAAGCTTCTAGTTCACACTTGAAGTGTCAAACTTCTGTTCAGTGAGCTTCCGTCTCTCTTCCATAACAGATAAAAGGGAATTAGTGGACAACTACAAGTGACCTCACACCTCCAAAATCAGAGACAAAGCACACCAAGATTTGAAGTTTAGCATACCAATAGTCAAGAAGTAGACTTAACAGTGAAAATGTCACTTGGACCAGTGTAAGGTATTTATTATGCTTTCTACAAATGTATACTGAACTTTTCTGCTTGATATTTTTAGTTTGTGGATTAAGTGATATGGCCAACATGCTTTAATGATTTCTGTTTGTTTTCATTAATTAATGCATTTAATACTTCAAAGATTCAAAGAATCTTTATTGTCATTTAGGACCACACAAGTGCAGCCTAAACAAAATTACAAATGTCAGCTCACGAGAGAAATGCAGTGCAAATACTATAGATACAGTGGTATAAAACATAAGAAAGAAAATAAATTGTATGACATGCAAGAGGTAGTTCACACTACATAAACACACACAATACCCATTATCCAATGATAAATAATAAATAAAAAATAAATACCCACCACCAAACCCCTTCACCGTTAAGTTAGAGACTTGCATTTCTGTAAGCCTGTAAACAATGGTGGAAGTTTTTTTAGTCTGTAAAGCATTGCTCTGTATTTGCTGGAAGGGTTAATTAAGTTAACAAAACTATAAGCAAACAAAAGTAAAACAACTGTTTCAGAAATACTTCTTCAGCAAAATTACTTCTTAACATCAGGAAAGCTCCTAAAATGTAGGATACCTATCATTTACTTACTCTTGAGGGAAGTTTGGACAATAGATATAAAAAGTTAAAAGACTTTAGGAAAATACAATGAATTATGAGCCATATATGGCAGAATATCTCAATGTCTGTTACGAGACACACTGTAAACATAATTTCCAAACCTGCAGTGTAATCATCATGCACACTGTTTTACTTCAACTTTCTGAAGGTTTGAGGAAGTAGACACTGCTGTTTATTGCCTGGTTGTTATCTACAGAAAGTGTTACAAGCACACCACTTAAAATAAATGCCTGCAAACTACTGTTAAGCACTGCTGTAGCAGCTTCTTCATTGCAGTTTGTCACAGCTTCATGTTTACATTGTCCAAAGGACTGCACTGTTTATAGATTGAGACGTGCCACTTACAGAAGGGTGAAGGTAGCTTAATTACTGGTGGGAAATAGCCTAACAGCTACACTGAAATATGGCACCACCATTACATTAGGCAGGCTATTACAATAATCAGTGTGTGCTGCAAGCAATGTGTTTTTTGAATACAAAGCTTAAGTCGTGAATGATGTAGGATAAGTTAAAATATCTCAGCTGTTCAATGGTAAAGTCACTGCAACGGAAGATCCAGACCTCATGTTAAACTGTGAAGCTCAGTGAGCATAACCAATGAAAGCAGCTGACTCCACGTTTGTCTCTCCATGTACATTGATGAAAAGGGGTATTTCTGTGGCATTGTGGTAGATGAATTTGCTGATGTCCTGAAGAAATTACCCATCATCAATAGGAATATCACTTTCAGCTTCACTCGGTAAGATTAAAATGTGAGCAAAATTAAATTACATAAATACATTGTTTAAAGCTATTGAGATTAGTGAAGATACCTGCACTGAGATTTTAATTTCCTCTGTCCATATGATGTATGTTATATACTCTGCAGTTACAAAGGTTCACAAATTTCAAATAATATGAATATGAATAGTGATTTGAATCTTTTTTTTCCGGAAAGCATCCCTCTTTCCAAGAGTTAAGTGAACTCTACATGTTCATAGGCTCATAGGTTCATAGGAGGTTACTAGATCAATGGCCTAGGGCCTTTCTTTACAAGCCTAGCTATATAAAAAAAACAAGTATCCTAGTTGACCATAATTAGTTGGTCATTATTTGCATAGTGATACTATGATCAGCACTGAGTGCTCCTGTCCATGAGGGCCATAGGTGCCACTGCAGGAGTGAATTTGCAGGGTCCCATCTAATTGTCACATTTGTGCTTAAACAGGGTCATTGAGGAGTCTACTTCAAATGAAGTGGAAGCTTATTCCAGAGGAGGGCCAATCTCTGAGAGACATATCTGCCTCTTACACAAGTTCTATTAATGTCACTGGCTAGGTTGAGATCCCCGGAGCGAGTGAATTTGATTTGCAGATGTGCAGCATTTCCAGTATGACAGGGTCAGAGACTCTTCTGTATGTCAGGCACAAGTTGCCTATCAACAGCCTGTATGATACAAAGTACAGTAATAGGGCTTTAAGTCTTTCTAGGTAGGTCATGTCTTGAAGGCCATGAATTCTCTTGGTTAGAAACCTCTGTGGTCTGTCCAGCTGCTGAGCATGTTTGGTGAGGTACATACAGAAGGGAGCATTATACTCAATCAGTGGTCTGATAAGGGATGAGTACAGTGAAGTTATGACCTCTCTGGCCTTGGATGCGATGCCCTTATTTATGACATGGCAGTGTAGAAGACTTTCCTTACTGCTGGGGACACATGGTGATCAAAGTTTAGATTGCTATTAACCTGCATTCCCAAGTTGTGCACCACTGTGTTTGAGTTTAGAGGGGTGATATCTATATCATAAATAACAGGGGCTGCTTCTTTCCCATAGGGGATAATGAGGCTTTTTTGCATTTAGTTTTAGTCCATGGCCCTTGCAAATCATTTGTCTATATCAGTCCCTTCTGTAACTTGTTGATATCAATGGGTAACTTTATGATTGCACCCAGTTTACAGTTATGTGCAAATTTAATAAGCCACAGGACATCTACTTTTGACTGGAGTTCAGAAAAATAAATTCCAGATAGTAGAGGGCCCAGTACAGATCCTTGTGGTACACCACTGGTAACTGGTCTACTGGTAGAAGTACTGTAGATTCCACAATTTTAACAGTGTGTGTTCCATCTGTCAGCCAGTTTGCTACCCATCTAGTGATGAATGGATTAATATCCAGCTGGGAGAGTTTCCTCAATGATCCCTGAGTGGGAAATTGTGTCAAATGCCTTGGTGAAATCAATATAGCCAGTATGTACTGCTTTACCCTCATCCAGGGCTTTGTAACTTTCTCAAAGAAATTCACCAGATTTAATAAACAAGATTTACCCTTGATGAAAACAGACTGGATTGGGTCAAGAGTTTGAAGGTTGCCTATATCCTGGTTGATACGGTTCATGATGATTCTTTCCATGGCCTTGCATATAAGGCTGGTCAGGCAAATGCATCTATAGTTCCTAGGGTTGGTTGATGGACTGTTTTTGAGCAAGGCGATTACTGTTGCTGCTCTCCACTTCTCTGGTACAAAACCAGTGCTCAGGCTGTGGTTAAAGAGACAGCTAAGTAATTCCACTAGGTCTTGCTTTTAGATTATTTAGTATGCAGCCTGGGATATTATCTGGTCCCATAGATGCTGTATTTTTGGCCTTGGAGAATGCTTGAATGACCTTCTCTTTGCAGCTAATTGTTAAATGGCATGTGCCAGGAATGTTATGGGGTATGGTTGGTGGGGACAGGGGGGTGAAATTGCCACCAAGTCTGTCAGCTAGTAGGCTGGAAATTTCTTCAGGTTCAGTATGAGTGGTGTCATCTACTATAAGTTCAGCACACAGCTGGGTATTCCTATAAGTTCAGCACACAGCTGGGTATTCCCTCTGAGGTTTTGGATGTAGCTAAAGAATGCCTTATGATTGGCTTTAGCTAGGGATACCAGTCTAGTCTCGTAACTAGATTTAGAAGACTTTACAATGTTTCTGATTTACTTGTTTAGGCTATATAGGGTAATTTTCCTTTGGTTATTATGTTCCTTCTTGTTCTTAGATATCAGTTTCTTTCTTTTGTTATATAACTTATTTCCAATTGCAGACTACAAGGTTGGTTTGTTTTTATGAGAAGACCTGGTTTTAGTCTTGTCAGGTACAGCCGAGTCAATACATTTGCTTAAGTGGCTATATATATGGGGTTTGTGTACTTCTCCACATGGGAGTCATTGTTGCCTGTATTAGCAGGGGCTTTGAAACCATTTATACCATCACTTAGCTTGCTTTGGAAAAAAAATTTTTTTTTTGCTCCTGTGGGGGTGTCAGGTCTAATCTTTACTTCAAATGAGACTGATTAATGTTCTGACTTAACTAGGGAGGGCAGCACACTAGGGGTACTTCAGTAACCTCCGATGTTAGTGAGTACTAGTGTATTTCAGTTAAAGTCCAGGAACCTAGTGCAATTGTATTTGTGCTCATGTAAGTCACCCGGTTAATGAATGGGTAGTTGAAATCTCCCATGACCAAGGTATTTTGCTGTATGCTGAGCATTTCAGGCATGTCTAGGTAGGTGGTGGGTTTCTCCTGCTTCATGGTTCGGGACTTTTAACTACCTATGATATGGTAGGGTATTTTACCTATAGTTATTTGGACTTGGAGTAGCTCAAGAGAGTTGTACTGTTTCATCAGTTGTGAGGTGTATTTGGATTTAATGAAAATGGATACACTTCCATCTTTGGTTCTTTCATGCTCATTTTGGGGTCTGAATGTGTGGAAGGCATTTTAGTCCTGCACGGTTGGTATACTCTCTACAGCCTAAACCAAGTCTCAGTGACTGTGCAGACATCAGTATCTGCCAAGGTGAGGAGTGCTTCAAGGGAGTGCAGCTTACTGTTTACACACCTTGCATTAAGGAGCACGACCCTGAGTTTGTCTCTAGAGTATTTTTCTGTCGGAAATTTTGTTGTTTTGACATAGCCTAAAAAAGGCTCTATGGGGAAGGGAAGCATCTTTTGTAAATATCCTAAAGCCTTGAGGAGACAGGTGAAGCCTATATCTGGTGAAACATCAAGGTCTGTCAACCACATCTTCACAGGCTGAAAGGTACTGGAGCCTCTTAGAGTGACACCAGAAGCTAAGCCAACTGTTAAAATCAATCATTTTTGTTTGTACTGTGACATCAGCCTAGGTGAAGGTAGAATGCTTATTAGGGTTAGTGCTATACCTGCCTGGCAGACATAATCTGGGAGCTCTATGATGTCTTTATTCATGTAGTCCAGAGCTGTATGTCTCAAGTCATACGATACATGTACTATGATAGAGTCATAACAGTAATTGCTGCTGAGAGACTTGAGTACATGCGTGACTTGGTAGGTCCTGGCACCCGACAGGCAACTGACTGTAACCTTTCCTTGTCCAGCCTGGTGTCAGTACTTAGCTGAACTGTCTACAGTGCAGCAATACACAAGTGAGTTGCCTGAAGAGAAGCAGGGAAGCCTGAGAGGTTTCACTGAGTGGTGTTCAGAAAAAAATGTGATTATAGGTGTTTGTGTCTATACAAGGCACTGTTATCTCCTGTTGAGTGGTGCTTTAATACAAGTGAATTTAAACAGTTGTAACCAAATCTACCAGTAGAAAAGCCCCTCACAGAGCCTTTATTTCAGCAGTCTCCAAATCAGATGTGTCCTGAGCTACACACTTCTGCCACAAGGGGGCAGGGAGGTCCTCTTAACGTAGGATGGCTGGTTTTAGTGTTAAACTGATGCCAAACAGTCAGAATCTAGCCTATGCTATTTAAGGCAGAAGTAAATATACAAAGTGCAGAATGAATCAGTTACAGCACTAAAAAACTGTTAAAATGAAGCAACAGTTTTGTAAAATACAGTGCACAAGTGCAAAACAGGCTTAAATTCTACTTATTTTTTGAAGATTACAAAAAATGTGTAATTTCTGTACACCCATACATTTTCCTAAAGATAAACAATAGCAGTGAGAGCTGTGTGCTAATGTGTTACAGCAACAATAAAAATGACAGTTCTACCATTGTATCCATCTCAAACATACCTCTCAATGCTTTTGTTCAAGAATTATGGGCAAAAACAAAAATAATGAGTGTGAGACCAATGGCACCAAGCCAGGGACAGCTTTTAAATGGTTCTTTAATTCATTTAAAAAAGTTAATAAAACAACAGGATTTACATTAACTTGCATTTTTTGCAGAATAGGAAATATGAAAACTCAGATATCTCACGTTACTGACTGTAATCCTCAGTGATTTATTAGAAAAATCAAAAAATTACAAGGTAGAGGGCAAAATATGAAACATAATCAGGGAAATGCGGCAACATTCTGGACATTTGAGATGTATGCTCTAAATGTGTAGTCAAACATGGAAGACAAATGCTGCTTTGCACAAATGCAGCTTTCTAAAGGTCACTACCAACTTTTTTCTTTACATTGAGAACATGGTATCTTATTTCTTTTTGCCTTATTGAAAAAACTACATTTGTTTTTCTAAATGCATGCATGCATATATCAATGCTGTTTCCAGAATTACCAGTTCCAGTTAGTACCGTGCACTGGGAATGATCCTGTCAGATACCACACCCACAGTGCTATAATCCAAGTATCATGCATGACGAATGCAAACAACTGAAAATATTTCATTGCACTTCCTTTCATGGACTGTCATGTTTATAGTGTAGTGTCGAAGTGTGATAGATTAATGGATGGAAACACAAAAATAATCTACAGACAAGGAGCAGTGTGGTCAAGAGCAGGTAAACATGTCTACGTCATTGCAATGACAATGATATGAGGAAAAAGAAGTAAACATAAACCTGTCAGTATCTTGGCTCAAGTGAAGAAATAGCAGCAGTACAGATATCCCACTATGGTGCACATGTGCTAAATCAAATCAGACTGTTCTGTGGCAGAACAAGTGTTGGATTTAATGACCAGTTTTGTCACTTTACTTCACAAGCAGCATGGTAACATCCTAGCATCACATGTTTAAATCCTTTCATAACACTGCAAGTATTCAAACAAATTTGAGGCTAGTGTTAAGGGGAGGGGCGTTTTCCTCTCTTCATATCATTATTATTTTTTTTTTGCTATTTATATGGCCATACACAACAGACCCATATACATATATTTACATACACACACACACACACACACACACATATATATATATATATATATATATATATATATATATATATATATATATATATATATATATACATATATATAGGTTGACTGCTTTGGCCTTACTGCAGATTACTGAGATGACAACACAGAAATTGCAATAAACTGTCCCATCACATTACTGAAGCTTTCGACATGGAAAGACAATTGGCCAACATTTAACAAAATAACACACCAAAGTATGTCAAACCCGCCCAGGTGGGAGGCTACACAGCCAACACCTCCAACATCCCCTCTAACTAAATATACCAATGCTTGGATTGTGCTACATTGAGGAAAAGAGCAAATTTCCCCATGTTGGCCAAGAGTCTCCATTCTCTGTAAAAATAATAGGTAACGATTAGATTTGGTTTATTTAAAGTTCGGTGTTGTCATCTCCAGAATCTGCAGTTTGGGTAAGTGTAAATTCGTTGTATCGATGTAGACCCATATATATATATATATATATATATATATATATATATATATATATGTATGTATATATCCAAGGACATTTTACATTGCACAAATCACAAATCGGTGCTCAGACAAACCAAATTACAACAACCAATGTCCAGCATACAAATGATGAATCACAATAAATCCACCATAAATCCAGTGTTAATAAATAGTCCAATAAACAGTGAAAAATAGGCAATTTTACTGCAACAGTGCCATTTTAATTCTAATTTCAAAAGCACATATGAGGAATTACCAGTTGAGCAAGCTAAGCAGACCAGTTTGACCATCTGGTGTCATCAGTGCTGTACTGGAACACTCATCCCATTTCTCTTTAAGTCTTTCCAGTTTAAAGCAAAAGCATCAAAAACTACTCTACTTAATATCATTCAAAAGTGACTGTCTGACTAATGCAAAACCATCAAAAATAGGGGCAATCAAAGGTAAATCAATACAAATATACATAGCTATATGTTAATTAATACCAAATATAAATACATTTATTACATTGCTTTCCTACATTTGCCCAAAATAATAATAGATTGGCTATTCTGAGAATTAATTTATATAATAATAAATCTCCTACCAGTACTAGTTTAGTCCCAGCTTGTATATCGCACCCAAACTGATAATCTATAACCTTTCTTTCTGATCTAATATTTGGTGTTTGCATAAATCAGACATATTCCTACCCCTAACAGAATCCAAGCCAACAAAAACAAAGTGTGCAGAGACATGTTCAAGTTTATGTTTATGTAGTGCGCTCTAGGGCATTTATAATTAATATCACTAAGATGGACTGCTATTCTATTTTTAAAAGCCCTAGATGTCTGCCCTACATAGAATGCCCCACACCAACAAACAGCCATATAGGCCACCCATTCTCAGCTGGTAGTAACATTCCCACTGATGTCAACCTTATCCAAACCCATTCTTTTAAACCAAGATAAACATTCCCATATGTTCTTACCTCATCAATAGCTAAAAGAGCAATGGTCTTTGAGGCATTAATCAAAGAATTCATTCAATTTCAGTATATACCAATACTTATCCATAACGTTCCCAGTCTTAAACATGTTTGTACCATAAGTGATAGCAAACCGTAACTTTGAAGTTCCATGCGTTAACAACTCATTTCCATTCCTAGTGACCAGCAGATCATCCCTCTTAGCATTAAGGCAAGGCTCAAAAGACAAACCCACCACCGTAAATAGCACAAGTAACAAAAAACTGAGGGAAATGCTACTCAATGCCAGAAGTCTAAACCTCAAAATGCACTCACTCGAGGCACTCCTCAGCATGGAGAAAATCAATATATGTGCAGTAACAGAAATCTGGTTTAAGGCTACAGAGTGCACCCCAGCACTACCAGGCTACAACTCATACCATACATTTTGGCCACAAAACCTGGACCGAAATACAAAAGGTGGGGGCGTATCCATATTCATCAAGGATACCCACACCTCCAGGTTAGTGGCACAGCACAATGCTTCAGAGATCATCCACATGCAACTAACAACAGGCAGAACTGCAATTCAAATTGTAGCTTGCTACAGATCACCCACCATGTCCCAGGATCCCCATTTTGCATTTCTGGAAACACTGCGAAACATAAAGGTCCTACCAAACACCCTGATATTGGATGATTTCAATTACCCAAACATTAACTGGGAAAACTACTCAAGTAATAACTCCCTTGCCCAACATTTCTTAAAATGTATAAACTCAAATGCCTTGGATCAACTGGTCAACACCCCCACCAGAGGTAACAACATATTGGACCTGGTCATCACCAACATGGGCGACCGGTGTTCCACACTGAAGGTCAACCCCTCGCTGGTTAGATCTGACCATAAACTAATCATTCTGGATATCCACATTCTGTCCCCACCCCCGGTCAAAGAAACCACCGTTAAAAACTTTCAAAAGCAAACTTCACGTTACTTAAGACTGAGGTGGAAAGTTTCAAATCCCCCATGCTAAAGGATAATGCTGCTCAAGCTGCAAAATCCTTTACTAATGCACTCTATGGGCACCTACAAGAATGCATGGATCATGCTATCCCAAGCAAAATCAAGACTCATACCTCCAAGTAAAGGAAACCATTCTGGTGGACTCCTGCCATAAACAAGATATGCAATAGAAGGAGGAAACTAGTACAGAAAAGAGTCAAATCTCAAGAAGGGAAGACATCCCTGATCAGTATCAGCAAGAAACTATGATCCCTCATAAAATCATCCAAGGCTAGCTTCAAAAGAAAAATTGCCAAGGACTCCAAAGATAACCACAAGGCATTCTTTAGTTATGTCAAGAATCTAAGTGGCAATTTTCAGATTTGCTTGGAGTTAGTACAGAATGGCACAAAATACACTGAACCGACCGATATCGCCAACATCCTGGCAGACAGGTTCAGTGCAAACTTCACCCCCCTCTCACCCTCAAAAGAGCCCATAACCATACCAGAAGAATGCAGTGCCCCTGAAATCACAGACACTCAGGTTAAAACAGCCCTCTCCAAAGCCAAAAACACAGCATCAATGGGACCGGACGGTGTCGCAGGCTGCTTCCTACTTGAGCTCAAAGATGAACTAACCCGTCACCTAAACACACTATTCAAACTCAGCCTCACCACAAGCTACATGCCCATAAAGTGGCGCACAGCAACAGTTATTCCACTCCACAAATGTGGAGCTACAACAGACCCTGGGAACTATCGCCTTATAAGCCTGACTAGCTTGGTCTGCAAGGCTATGGAGCGCATCATCATGGATCTCATTAACAGAGACATTGGGAACATCCAAACACTGGACCCTACCCAGTTTGGCTTTGTTAAGGTCAGGTCATGCCTCCTAAATCTGGTGGACTTCTTTGAGACAGTTACCAAGGTTATAGATGAGGGAAAAGTAGTCCACACAGCCTACCTAGACCTCGCAAAGGCCTTCAATACCATTCCCCATTCTGGTATTATAGACAAGCTCATCAGCCTGAACATAAAACCCTACATCATGAGATGGATTGTCAACTGGCTCACAGACAGAACCCACATGGTAAGAGTTGCAGGAGCTAGGTCTGACTCTAAACTGGTTACAAGTGGCATTTCCCCAGGGCTCAGTCCTAGGACCCCCTCCTGTTTGGCATATACTTCTCAAAGGTACAGGCAAGCACAGGAGGACTATGGCTGACCAAGTTCGCAGATGACTGCAAACTAGGGGCTATAATTGACTCTCCAGCTGACACAGATATCTTCCAAAAGGGTCTCACTGAGACAGATACCTGGTGTCAAAACCATGGCCTCAAGCTAAATGCCAAAAAGTGCATAGTCATCCCCTTTGGAAAAAACAAAGTACCCACAAAGTGGTAGCCCCCTAAATATGGAAGACGTAATAAAGGATCTCGAGACCCAAGTAGATAGTAATCTCTCCTTTGATAATCACATTGGAAAATTGGTTAGAAAATCCTTCTATGTGGCCCACCTAATCACAAAAGGGTTTGCATCCAGATGAAAAGAGGTCATTTTGCCCCTTTAAGCATCACTCATCAGACCCATCATAGAGTACAATGCCCCATTTGGGATACACCTTACAAGACACCTGCAACAGCTAGAAAGTCCACAGAAGTACCTCACCAAGCGGATCACTGGCCTCAAACAGATGCCCTATGCAGATCAAATGAAGAAACTCCAGCTGTACTCGGTTGCATAACGCCTATTCAGAGGTGATCTCTGCCCAACATACAAGGCCATGTCTAACCCAGAATTGATGGACATGCTCCACCTAAAGAAAACCATATCCCCTGAGCCACACACACTCTAGGGATCTAAACCTTACCACAACAATAAATAGGACATGCTGGAGGGATAGATTCCAGTCCCAGAGACTTCCCATGCTATGGAACAAGATTCCAATTTACATTAGGCAGAGCTCCTCACTTACACTCTTCAAGAGAAACCTTGACGAGTTAATGGGAAACAGAAAGTTTACTCCAGGGATCACTTCAGTGGCTCTGCTGGGCAGAGGCACAGGGAACTAATCTAAGGGGGCGGCGAAAGCCAACACAGTCTGGCTAGGCTTATAAATGCCTTTGGGAATATAGCCTAGTACCTACCTATGAATCTATGAACCTAATGGCCATATCTTTTTCTGCTTCAAACTAGGGCCCAACATACCCCCTTCTGATAAATCTATCATTCATTTTATCAGCTTCCCTTTTGAAATCATCTTCTTCCCTACATATGTGTCTCAATCGCAGAAATTCTTATTTGTTACCATATGTTTGGATGTCAACTGCTAGCCTCTAATAATGTATTTTTAGTGAATAATTTTCTGTAAAGGTTAGTTACCATTGCTCCATCCAGAGTTTTTGTAACAATGATATCCAAAAAAATCAGTATTGGAAAGTTCAGTTCTACCTATAACTTTTAGGTCAAACTCATTGGAATTAAGATAAGTCACAAACTGTTGCCATGTTTCTAATGTCCCTGACCAAATACCCCAACAATCATCTAAAAATCGATACCACATAACTAATTCCTTCTTAAATGGATTCTCCTCATTATAGATCAAACCTTGCTCCAAATAACCCATAAAGAGGTTGACATAAATATGGGCAAAAATTGACCCCGTTGATGTATCCTTGGTCTGTAAACAAGCATTCTGTTGTACCCATTGCTGTAACCTTCATCTATAAAAATCATTCTGTCCTAAAATACAAAATGTTATGCTTTAAAACAATCTCAATTAATTTAATGAAAAATTCAGAATTCTCTAGTGAATACAGACCAGATTTCAGGAGATGATACCTCACTGCTGCAATGCCACCAGCAGGGGGTATACTTGTGTATAAAGACTGCACATCTAAAGTACACAAAAAGGAACTGAAAGGTACCTGTAGGTCATTCACCAATTTCAAAAATTGAGTAGAATCTTTCAAGTGCCCTTATCAAATATAATGGAGGTTTTAATTATTTTTCTAAATACATAGATAGAGGTTCAGTTAATGAACACCTTCCTGATACGATAGATCTCCCAGGTGGGCTGCAAATGTTTTATGGATCTTAAGATGTATATAAAATCTTTGTGGTCTAGGGTCATCTACAACCAACTGTCTAAATAAATCTTCTGATATCAGGCCATTATTTTTTTACTTGCAACAAAAAAAGCTCAATTATAGCTTTAAAATCCAATGTTGGATCAAACAGTAGCTTGAAATAAAATCTACCATCATCGAGCTGTCTCGTGGCCTATTTAATATAATCAGATGACCCCCACAGAACCACTGTCCCACCTTTATCTGCTTTAACTGCCACTTCATTATTACCCAACTGCTCTAGTACCTGTTTCTCAACCTTAGTAAGATTATTGCCATAATTCCTAAACAAAATTCTTTGATTAAAATGTGAATCATGTAAAACCTGTTCTTCAAATAATTTCACCCTAGGGTGATATGGTGGCTGAAAGATAGTTTCTCTAACCCTAAATTCAGTACCAGATGATTGACATGCATCATTCCTTAAAGTATATAAGTATCTCAATTTCAAATTCCTAAAAAATGTTTCACATCCAGACAGTGTATTGAGAAGTATAAAGAGATGGCACAAATCCCAAGCCTTTATTAAGTTCGCATTTTCACCCACAGTGAGATCATAATTAGTTAAATTCACAACTAAATTATCTTCAACATTATCAGTCCCATTTAAATAATTCATGTTTTGAGCAAGTCCCTGAAAGTCTTTTCCATACTGCCTTCTAGGCGATTTCTGATGTTTCCTTCCTGCTTTCCTAAAGGGCCCTCTTTATTTTTAGATTTTTTACTCACCGATGAAGCAACTTCAAATGCATCACCATGGTCAGTCTTGGTATCCGTACTAGATAGATTACATGAGAAATTCAAAGCACTAAATCAGTATTGCTAATACTAGGGGGATTTTTTAAAATTGATTTCTCCCCTTTTATGTTTAGCTCTGCTCTGTTTACCACCTCTGAAAATCATACTGCTCATTTAGATGATTCTTAAGAAAAGACAGCATTATTCTTATAATCCCCCATGTCCCTATTAAACTTCTTAAACTTCTGGATTTTAACCTCATTTTCAAATCTACCTACTTCTTCCAGATACCTTGCATATAAAACATGGTAGTCCTACTGCCATTAGAACTGTTAGATATTGTCCATGTTGGAGTACAATTTAGGTTTAATAGGTAAAAGTAAATGCTCATAATAGTCAATAAGCAGTTCAGTAAACAACTTAGATGCAGTACGCTAAATTAAGTGGTCAGCGGAGTGGTGCAGCAGTTAATGCTGTCGCCTCACAGCAAAAGGATCTCTGGTTTGATTCTCGGCTAGGGTGCCTTCTGTGTGGAGTTTGCATGTTCTCCTTGCATTTGTGTGGGTTTCCTCCAGGTACTCCAGTTTCCTCCCACATACTAAAGACATGCTTCTGGAGCATTTCTCCCTGGGCCTTCGCTGAAAACAGGATCTCT
>NC_056733.1:1896311328-1896326328 GCF_019279795.1 Protopterus annectens | reverse complement strand
ACAGGCGTAGCCTCGGGAGTAACCAGGGACAGCAAAGTGTGTTTGAAGTGTTGATGTTCAATGTGTCCTGAAATTCACATTAGTTCTCGAAGCTAGCTGCGTTCATCAACACATGAGCTGAGTGATTCACCTCTTAGAGCGTACAGTTTTCATTTGCCAGGGGCACAGCTGCCTGCACTGCATCACACCTCGAGATGATCATGCAAGGTTTCACAGTTGTTGTCATGGGTGCCTGGACTGGGGTTACTGGCCTCAAGCCGCAGGAT
This sequence comes from Protopterus annectens, assembly GCF_019279795.1. NCBI lineage: Eukaryota > Metazoa > Chordata > Ceratodontiformes > Protopteridae > Protopterus > Protopterus annectens. The sequence goes on along the minus strand of NC_056733.1, from coordinate 1,896,326,062 downwards.
GGCAGGCAGTCCCACGGCAGCTGGCATGTGGCCACACTGCTGACCTTCTGGGTCTTTGAGCTGGGCATCCTCCACTGGTACACACAACTGACATCGAGGTGAGAGGAATCTGGTATGCTACCCCTGGGGGTGGCCCCGCACGATGAGAGGGGAGGCCAGCCACCCCCCCACCAGGATGGCACCCTCTCCCTCCCTCTACTGCACAGGGAACCAGCCACCTCCAGGGTGCATGGCAGACCACATCACTGGGCTGGATGTACCCTCTGCCACCATCCCCTCAGGGCAGCTGATGAGCGCCCACACAACCCACTGCATGGGCGGAATCCCATCCTTTCCACTGCCGGGAGGTGAGGAGGGACAGACACCACCCCTCCTCTCACTCCCTCCCCTTTCCCTACCTCCCTCCCTCCACCCAGGAGTTGCAGACTCAGTCCTGCCAGCCTCCACCAGGGTGCACAGAGAGAGATAGGAGTCAGAGAGAGACAATGAGAGAGACTTAGATGGTCAGAGCAGCGGAGCGAGGAGAGGCCTGTTACCCGGGAATGGCGCCATCCCAGGGCCCTCAGCATTAATGATCCTTCCAGAGGTGAACCTACAGAAACTTTGTTATGACTTTTACTTCTTCTTGATAGTCAAGTTTGATCATCTTCTTGGCACACCACCAGGGCCATGACCAACTCCAGTGGGGCCAATCTGAGGACCTCACTAAACCATCCAATCAGTAGTAGCGACGGGCGGTGTGTACAAAGGCCATCTGTCAAACCTTTCCATGTCCAGGCCGGGTGAGGTTTCCCATGTTGAGACAAATTAAGCCACGAGCTCCACTCCTGATGGTGCCCTTCTGTCAATTCCTTTAAATTTCAGCTTTGCAACCATACTCCCCCTGGAACCCAAAGACTTTGGTTTCCTGGAAGCTCCCCAGTGGGGCATGGGAATAACTCCATCAGATCGCTATTCTGCATTGTTTATGGTTGGAATTACTACGGTATCTGATCATCTTCAAACCTACGACTTTTGTTCTTAATTAATGAAAACATTCTTGACAAATACTTTCGCTTTTGTTCATCTTGCACCAGTCTAAGAATTTCACCTCTAGTGGCACAATACAAATGCCCCCGGCCATCCATCTTAATCATGGCCTCAGTTCTGAAAACCAACAAAATAAAACTGGTGTACTATTCCATTATTCCTAGCTGAAGTATTCAGGTGACCGGCCTGCTTTGATCACTCTAATTTTTTCAAAGTAAATGCTTCGGACCACCGGGACACTCAGTTAAGAGCATCGAGGGAGCACTGAGATGCAGGGGCTGGACAGGGGGTAGCTCACCTCATGGCGGACTGCCAGCCCAATCCCAAGATCCAACTACAAGCTTTTAACTGCAGCAACTTTAATATACGCTATTGGAGCTGGAATTATAGTGGCTGCTGGCACCAGTTTTGCCCTCGAATAGATCCTCGTTAAAGGATTTATAGTGTACTCATTCCAATTACAGGGCCTCAAAAGAGTACTGTATTGTTATTTTTCATCACTACCTCCCCGAGTCGGGAGTGGGTAATTTGTACGCCTGCTGCCTTCCTTGGATGTAGTAGCTGTTTCTCAGGCTCCCTCTCTGGAATCAAACCTTAATTCCCTGTTACCCGTGGTCACCATGGTAGGCACAGATAGTAACACTGAAAGTTGATAGGACAGACATTCGAATGTCGTGTCACTGCCCAAGTTTATCTAGAGTCACAAAAGCTTCCAGGCCGAGACCCAGATTGGTTTTGGTCTGATAAATGCATGCATCCTCAGAGGTCAGCGCTCATCAGCATGAATTAGCTCTAGAATTACCACAGTTATCCAAGTAATGGTGGAGCGATCAAAGGAACCATAACTGATTTAATGAGGCATTCGCAGTTTCACTGTCACGTCCATGTGCACTGAGACTTGCATGGCTTAATCTTTGAGACAAGCATATGCCACTAGCAGGATCAACCAGATAGGAGCATCTTGGTGGGCAGACAGAGAGGAGGAGCTGGAGCCCACACCTCTGCCAACAGGAGGGGTCCCTCTCCCCACAGAGGGGGCACCCTGGGTGCTGGTCATGGACTGGCAACTGCAACCCCGAAGATCCATGGCTGGCACGGTGTGCATCAGTGTTCAGAGCCAGAAGTAAGTGGGAGAGAGTCCCCCCCACACTTCGGCCATGCACAGATGCTGGGGGATGGTGGCCATGTCACAGGACTCCTTCACCTCGGCCTGGGCTCATCAGTCTCATCTTGATTTCTGCCCTGAGGAGCACAGAATGCTCCACACCTAACCTGCACCTCACTCCCAGGGTGGAGAAGCTCAGACCACAAGCCATGACCCACAAAGCCATGCCACAGGGGCCTTCCACCAGTGGGAGTTTATCGGCCTGATCGATTGATGGATGGTGGGTAAAGGCACCTCAATCCCACGTGGACATCTGGTGGGATGTCACCCAGAGCTGGGACCTGGACTCTGATGGGACACCCCATCTTTCCTCTCCCAGGGCTGGGACCCAGACTGGGGCACTCAGACTCGCACATTCCGATAGGATGCTCCATTTTCCCTCAACTCCTGAAGGCTGCCAAATCATGCTGGATCACACATGCCCGCCGTCCCTTCTGGGGGTGTACCTGCAGAGTGTGACTGGCCCTGCAGTATTGCTCGCAGCCGCTGAGGGCACGATCTGCTCTCATACAGACTTTCAGCGGGAGGAAGAGGCCTGAGAGAGGGAGTCTCAATTCCATGCAGACACCTGGCAAAAATCACCAGGGGCTGGAACCCAGACTCTGACAGGATGCCCCATCATCCCTTAACTCCTGCAGGCTGCCAAATCATGCCAGATCACGCATGTCCACCGAGTGATCTGAGGAGCAAACCTGCAGGGTGCAACCGGCCCTGTGGATCTCCCCTCAACCACTGAGTGATAGATCCGCTCTCATACGGACTTCTGGCTGGGAGGAAGAGGCCCATGAGGAGGCCTCGACCCTGTGCAGATACCTAGCAGGATGTTCTCCCCAGGGCTGAGACTCGGACTCGCACTCTGATGAGACACCCCATCATCCCTTAACTCCTGGAGGCTGCCAAATCGTGCAGGATCACATATGCCCAACAGGTGATCAGGGAGCGAATCTGCAGGGTGCAACAGCCCACGTGGAACTCCCCTTGGCTGCAGAGGAGCAGATCTGCTCTCATAGGCTAATAGGTTCATAGGTAAGTACTAGGCTATCTGCCCAAGGGTATTTATAAGCCTAGACAGAGTGTGTCAGCTTTCGCCGCCCCATTGATTAATTAACTAAGCCTCTGTCAAGAAGAGCCAATGAAGTGATCCCAGGCATGTATTTTCTGTTACCCATCCACTCGTCAAGGTTTCTCTTGAAGAGTGTTAGAGGGGCTCTGCCTAATGTAGTTAGGAATTTTGTTCCAAAGCATGGGGAGTCACTGTGACAGGAATCTATCCCTCCAGCAATCTATCCCTCCAGCATGTTCTATTTATTGTTGTGGTGAGGTTTAGCTCACTAGAACGAGTGGCTCACAGTGACTTGGGTTTCTTTAGGTGGAGCATGTCCACCAATTCTGAGTTGGACATGGCTTTGTAAGTCAGGCAGAGATCACCTCTGACTAAGCGATATGCCACTGAGTACAGCTGGAGTTTTTCCTGTCGGGCTGCATAGGACATATGTTTGACACCAGTAATCCTCTTGGTGAGGTACTTTTGTGGTCTTTAAAACTGTTGGAAGTGTCTTGTGAGGTACATCCCAAATGGGGCATTGTACTCTATGATGGGTCTGATGAGTGACAAGTAGAAGGGCACTATAACCTCTTTATTTCTAGATGCAAACCCTTTATTAATTAGATGGTCTACATAGAAGGATTTTCTAACTACTTTGGCAGTATGATTGTCAAAGGAGAGATTACTATCTACCTGGGTCCCCAGATCTCTTATTACCTCTTCTGTATTAAGGGGGCTGCCACCTATATGGTAATTCATGGGTGTTTTGTTTTTCCCAAATGGGATGACTATGCATTTTTTGGCATTTAGTTTGTGACCATGACTTTGACATCAGGTGTCCTTCTCAGTAAGGCCCTTTTGGAGAATGTCTGTGTCAGCCGGTGAGTCAATTATGGCTCCCAGTTTGCAGTCATCAGCGAACTTGGTTAGAAATAGTCCTCCTGTGTTTGCCTGTACTTCTGAGAAGTATATGCCAAGCAGTAGGACCGAGCCTTGTGGGATACCACTTGTGACTAGTTTGAGTTGGAACTGGAGTCCGCTATTCTTACCGTATGAGTTCTGTCTGTAAGCCAGTTTGTAACCCATCTCATGACTTAGGGGTTTATGTTCAAGCTGGTGAGTTTTTCTATAATTCCAGAGTGGGGGATGGTGTCAAAAGCCTTGGCGAGGTCAAGGTAGGCTGTGTGAACTACCTTCCCCTCATCTATGGCCTTGGTGACTGTCTCGAAGAAGTCAACCAGGTTTAGTAGGCATCATCTGCCCTTAATAAAGCCAAACTGGGACAGGTCAAGTGTTTGGAGGTTCCCAATGTCTTTGTTAATGAGTTCTATGATGATGCACTCCATAGCCTTCCAGACCAGGCTAGTCAGGCTTATGGGGTGATAGTTACCAGGGTTAGTTTTGGCCCCTTCTTTGTGGAGAGGAATAACCATTGCTGTGCGTAATTCTGTGGGCATGTAGCCTGTGGAGAGGCTGAGGTTGAACAGTGAGTTTAGGTGGGGGGGTTAGTTTGTTCTGTAGTTAGTGCAAGATGCAGCCTGGGACACCTCTGGCCCCATTGACGCTGTGCTTTTGGCTTTTGAAAGGGCTGTTTTCACCTGTGCATCTGTGATTTCCAGGACACTACAGTTTTCTGGTATTGTTGTGGGCTCTTTTGGGGGTGAGAGGGGGGTGAAGTTTGCACTGAATCTATCTGCCAGGATGTTGGCAATATCAGTGGGTTCAGTATATTTTGTGCTATTTTGCACTAGCTCAGGGCATATCTGCGAGTTGCCACTTAGATTCATGACCTAGCTAAAGAAGGCTTTGTGATTATCTTTTGAATCACTGGCTATTTTTTTAAGTTAGCCTTGGAGGATTTTATGAGGGAACTTAGTTTCTTACTGATACTGATCAGGGATGTCTTTCCTTCTTGGGATTTGCTTTTTTTCTGAACTAGTTTCCTCCTTCTATTGTATAGCCAGTTTATGTTAAGGGTCCACTAGACTGGTATCCTTCTCTTAGGGGAGTGAGTCTTGGTTTTGCTAGAAATGGCACGATCCATTCATCCTTGTAGGTGCTCATAGAGTGCATTTATAAAGGTTTCTGCATCTTGGGCAGCGCTATCCTTTAGCGTGGGGGCTGTGAAACTTACCACCTCTGTCTTAAGTAAGGTGAAGTTTGCTTTAGAAATGTTTTTTACTGTGGATTCCTTAGTTTGGGGTGGTGGTGGGGTGTGGACATCCAGACTGATTAGTTTATGGTCTGCTCTAACCAGTGATGGGTTGACCTCTGGTGTGGAACACCTGTTGCCCATGTTGGTGAAGACCAGGTCCAATATGTTTTCACCTCTGGTAGGGGAGTTTACTAGTTGATCCAGGGCATTTGAGTTGATAAATTCAAGGAAGCGCTGGACCTGGGAGTTTGTACTTGTGTAGTTTTCCCAGTTAATGGTAGGGTAATTGAAATTGCCCAATATCAGGGTGTTCTGTAGGACCTTCATGTTTTCCAGTGTCTATAGAAAGGCGAAGTAGTGGTCCTGGGTCAGGGAGGGTGATCTGTAGCAGGCCACAATTTGCCTGATGTTAGTTGCAAATGGATGATCTCGGAGGTATCATGCTGCTCCACTAACCTGGAGGTGTAGGTATTCTTGATGAATATGGATACACCCCCTCCTTTTATGTTTCGGTCCATGTTCTGTGGCCGAAATGTATGGTATGAGTTGTAGCCCGGTAGTGCTGGAGTGCTCTGTGAAGCCTTGAACCAGGTTTCAGTTACTGCACAGATGTTGATGTTCTCCATACTGAGGAGTGCTTCGAGTGCATGCATTTTGAGATTTAAACTCCTGGCGTTGATTAGCATAACCCTCATTTTTTTATTTGCGCTGTTTACGGAGGTAGGTTTGACTTTTGAGCCTTGCCTAAAAAAGGCACTATGGGGGCTGCAAGAGCCTTGGCCAGTATTCAAAAGCCTGGGGGTGACAGGTGCAAGCCATCTCTTGTGAAGCAATGAGGCCTGTCAAGCATGTCGTCCCAGGCTGACAGACACTGGATCTAAGCTTAGCCAATTGTTGAAATTGATCATTTTTTCTTTATACTGCAGTATCATTGTTGGTGAGGGCAGGATGCTACTCAAGGTCAGGGTCATATCTACCTGGGCTACATGATCAGAGAGCTCTTCCATTTCTCTTTTCATGTAGTCCAGGGAGGTACGTTTCAGGTCATTCACACCAACATGAACAATGACAGAGCCATATTTGTACTTGTTCTGGAGTGACCTGAGTGCTTGTGTTATGTGGCAGATTCTGGCTCCTGACAGGCAGCTAACAGTAACCTTCTCCTTGTCCAGCCTAGTGAGTCGGACGTCAGTGTGCCTGACTACAGAGTCACCTATTACTAGTGTGCTAGGTATCTTATTTCGCCTTAAGGGCTGTGATTGTGCAGCACACTGATTTTGTGTTTTTTGTGTTGTCTGGATTGTGACGGGAGGTGCAGGTTTTTTGGGTGTCTGCTTTGAAGGTATGTGATGCTTTTGCATGGTTTTTATTTAGAGCCTCTGAGTATGATTTAGTGTATTTATGTATAATTTTTGCCAGTGCTGGTTTAGTATGTCTATGTGAGGCTGGATGTGTGGTGCAAGTGTTAACCTTTGCCTCATTACTGCTTGTTCCAGTCTTGGGTGGAGAGAGCTTAGCCTCCAATTTAGCTATATTATTGCATCTCTCACATATGTTAATGTTTTTTGGTAGGAGGAGAGGGTTGTCTGTGTACATCAGGATACACAGGTTCACCAGCTGGACTGGAGAGCATATCTGAAAATGCCCTTTGGTCATGTCTGAATAGTAGGATGAGCTGCTTAGTCACTTGGTTGGTGAGGGGTTAATAATGAGCCTTGCCCTGCTGGGCAATCAAGTGTCGGGGTATATTAGTGCTTGCTATTAGTTCTGAGCAAGTGCTGGACTGTATGATGATTTTTAAGTGCTTAGGATGAGAGTTAGACTACTTTCAAGGGAAAAACTGAAGAGGAGACTTGGTGGAGCGGGGATAAATTTAGCCCTAGCTAACCAACGCTGCCCGGATGTGCAAAACTGTGCAAACACGGTTTTTATAGCAGGGAAATGAAAGAGATAGAAATTAGCCCAAAATGACCCACAAACTTCTAACTTCTGGGATGGAACCACTCCTCCAGGGACAGATGGCTGCTCAAAGCTCCCTCTCTCACAGGTGAACAGAGAAACCTCCCTCTATCCAAGTAAGGTACGGGCAACTCAAAAAATTGTAACAGCCCTGAATTCAGCACTAGCCTGAAAACTGGACTATACTAGCTTAGAAAGGTGAGAAACAAGGAAAACATTTTTTTTTAAAAGATAAGTCAAAAACAGTAAAAAATACACTTAGGACAGCTTTAAACGTCTACAAACAGTAAAAAATACATGTAAAACAGCTTTAGATGACTACAAGCAATTAGAAAAGGCTTTTAAACAAATTACCCAATTAACCAGTAAAAAATCTCAAAACTGAGACTTGTTCCTGTAGTCTTCAATCAGGCAAGTTCTAACTGCACACTCCTGCCACTGGGGTGCAGGGGAACCTTCTCCAAAAAAGAAAGCCTGGATTAGTGCTCAAGTTATACAAACAAAGCTAGATTCAGCAGGCCTGGATCTAGTCTATGATACAGCAAACAAGGCACACCAGTTTCAGTAAGAAACAGTTCAAATATGCAGGCACTATAAGCCTTTAACCATAAATTCCCAGCTCAGAAGAGCAGAGTCCAGCCTCTCTTCCCTCAAGAGTGCAGACCACAAACCTTCTTAATATAAAATAACTGGCCTGAAGCCCAAGTGCTTAAACCAGAACTAATACACTTTTAGAATAACAGACACTGAGCCTTCAATCAGCAGTTCCCAACTTAGAAGGATGTAAGCTACCTGTCCTGCCACAATAGTGCAGATCACAAACCTTCTTAATGTAAAACAACTGGTCTGAAGCCCAAGTGCTTAAACCAAAAGGCTTAGAATTATAGCTACACTTTAATCAGGTTACTACCAAGCAGTAATAATTACAATTGAATATTTTTAAGAAGGCCTAGATTAGTGCTCAAGTTATGCAAACAAAGCTAGATTCAGCAGGCCTGGATCTAGTCTATGCTACAGCAAACAAGACGCACCAATTTCAGTAAGAAACAGTTAAAATATGCAGGCACTATAAGCCTTTAACCAGAAATTCCCAGCTCAGAAGGGCAGAGTCCAGGCTCTCCTGCCACAAGAGTGCAGACCACAAACCTTCTTAATGTAAAATAACTGGCCTGAAGCCCAAGTGCTTAAACCAGAACTAATACACTTTTAGAATAACAGACACTGAGCCTTCAATCAGCAATTCCCAACTTAGAAGGATGTAAGCTACCTGTCCTGCCACAACAGTGCAGACCACAAACCTTCTTAATGTAAAACAACTGGTCTGAAGCCCAAGTTCTTAAACCAAAAGGCTTAGAGTGATAGCTACACCAAGCAGTAATAAATACAATTGAGTACTTTTAAGATGACGCAAAAGCAAAATAAAGTAGGAAGAAACACAAATACAGTAAAAGCAGATGAAAAAAGTGCAATTTTTTTTTTTGAGTGAGCAAATGAGATGGGCCCAGGAGGAGTATCCAAATGTACATTTACAAGAGGGGCAGGCAGTTTCAAAGCCACCAAGATTAACACCAAAACAAAAGCAGGGAGGGTGGGTGGAGAACAACTAATTGAAAAAAAACAGAGCCACAACTTCCAGCTAGATAGTATTCAATGCAACATAAATAAATCAATTTAAATGCTGTATTATTTGAAAAAAGTGTAGATAAAGATTTACTTAAATTCACTTATACATCCAGTTGATTTGATTTCATGTAGGTCTTAGCAGGCCAAACTCAGAGTCCACCTCCTTTCTGATCCAGAGGGGTTAGTGGGACTTTATGATTTTTTGAGAATGCTTTTGAGAATGGGGCAGGGTCAGATGCCTCTGCCTGGCCAGGAGCTCTCTGGGCCCTGCAGCCATCTGCACAAAGCTCTCTTAAGGACTTCTGTCAGGGCTTACCATGGTGACCCTCCCGTTCAGCTTTGCAGAGAGAACTCTTTACCCGTCTGTGGCCCAAGGCTCACCTCGGGGACTCTGCCACCTCCATGTCTCCTGCAAGCTGCCAAACTATGCCGTGTCCCAATGCCCTTGGAGCCTGTCAGGGGGACCTTCCTCAAATCCCGGCCTCCATCTTCTCACCAAGGTGGTAGCACTCCCTGCCTGTCTGCCTTCCTCCTCTCTCCCCATTCTGAACTTCCACAAGGATGGGTTCCTCCTCCAGGCTGCCATTTCTACCTGGGTGGGAGGGCTCTTTTCCCAGGTTACATATCTCCTGGAGCCTGCCAAGCCATGCTGTGGCCCTGTGCCCTCGGAGCCTCTCAGCGGGACCTCCTTCCAATCCTGGCCAGCCCCATGTACCTCTCTTCAGCCACCGGGGGTCAGACCCACTCTCATTGGTACTTCAACGTCACCCTCCTTTCTGGACCAGAGCACCACAGTCCCCGTCTACTGCATATCCCCTGCAGGCTTCCAAGCTGTGCCCTGACCCCATGCCCTGCCATGCCCTGTCCCTGTGCCCTTGGAGCCTCTCAGGGTGAGCTCCTTCCAATCCAGGCTGGCCATGCAGAGCTCCCCTTGGCTGCTGAGGGGCAGACCCGCTCCCATCAGGACTTCCATGTCCCCCTCCTTTCCGATCCAGCGTGCCACAGCCCCATCTCCCACATATCCCCTGCAGGCTGCCATGCCCTCAGAGCTTCTCAGGGGTACCTCCCTCCAATCCCAGCCAGACCAGCGGAAATCCCCTCAGCCACTGAGGGGCAGGCCTGCTCTCAGCTGGACTTCCACATCCCCCTCCTTTCTGGTCCACAGCACCAAGGTCCTTGTCTTCCCTCAGATCTCCTGCAGGTTGCCAAATCATCCCTTGTCCCTGTGCCCTCAGGGGTCTCCCTGGGGCTTCTGTCTGATCCTGGCCAGCCCTGCAGAATTCCACTCAGCCACTGCGGGTCAGGTGTGCTCCCATTGGCGTCTCCGCGTCCCCCCCTGCTTTCCCGTCCAGAGGGGTTCTGGGGACTTTGCGATATTTTGGTTGGATACCAGGTGACATTGGACACCTTCTCCCTGCCCAGCAGGAGCTCTCTGGGTCCCACAGACTCCCACTGGTCACTCCCTTGAGGACTTCTGTTGTGGGGGCTCTGCCTGCCCCCTCTCACCAAGGCAGGTGCTCTCCTGACCCCGCAGCTTTCCACCAACGGCTCCCTTAAGGACTTCCACCTGGAGGGGGAGATGATCTGGACCCTCTCACATGGGCAGGAGCACTCCCTCCCTGACCATTTTCTGCCTCTCTCCCCCTTCCGGACTTCCATGGGGAGTGAACCCCTCTGGGCTTCCACTTCTACCCTGGCAATAGGTCTCTCTTCCCGGGTTACATATCTGCTGGAGGCTGCCAAGCCATGCCATGTCCCCTTGCCCTCAGAGTCTCTCATGGGGACCTCCCTCAGATCCCAGCTGCCCTCACAGAGCTCCCCTCGGCCCACTGAGGGGCTGGCCCGTTCTCATTGGGACTTCTGAGCACCCCTCCTTTCCAGTTCAGAGCTATTCTGGGGACTTTGTGACATTTTGGGGACATTGTCAAGGACTGGGCTAGGTCGGATGCCTTTTCCCTGCCTGGCAGGTGCTCTCCGGGCCCACAGCCATCTGCCACATGCTCCCATGAGGACTTCCATTGTGGAGGGCTCCACCTGACCCCGATCACATGAGCAGGAGCACTCCAGACCCTGCTGCGCTATGGCAGCCCTTCCCTTGAGGACTTCCATCTTGGGGGGCACCGCCTGACCCTGCTCACCCAGGCAGGAGCACTCCTGGCCCCGCAGCCTTCCACCAGATCTCCCTTGAGGACTTCCATCCCACTGGGTGTGGCATGATCCGGACCCTCCCACCCAGTATGGTGCTTTCCCTGCCAAGCTGCTTTCTGCCTCTTTCCCCCTTCTGAACTTCCATCCCAGAGTGGGCTGCGGTCCAGACCCTGTCACCCAGATGGCAGCTCTCCCAGCCCATCTGTTTTCCACCTCTTTCTCCCTTATTGACTTCCATCGGGAGGGACCAGGTGCGACATGTCATGGCGGCCGTATATCCACACCCCTGGAGGTGGGGAGGACAGGATCACAGACCTGGCTTCCGGGGGTGGCCCTTAGCACAAACTCACTATTGGCAGACTCCCCTGGCAGGACCTGGGTGCAAGACAACACGGCGGCCATATCTCCCACACCCCAGGAGGCTGGGAGGATGGGATAGCAGACCTGGCTTCCAGGGGCAGCTCTCAACATGCCAGCACTGTCAGCCAACTCCACTGGCCTGACTTGGGTGTGAGATGCCATGACAGCCATATCTCCACAGTCCTGGGGCCTGGGAGGATAGGATCGCAGACCTGGCTTCCACAGGCAGCCCTTGGCATGACCGCATGTTGGCTGACTCCCCCAGCTGGACCCGGGTGCAAGATACAATGGTGGGCATATCTCCGCACCCCTGGGGGCTGGGAGGATGGGATCACAGACCTGCCTCCTGGAGGTGACCCTTGGCACCCCCACACTTTTGGCTGACTCTTCTGGCCACTGTCCCCAACTCACCTTAGGGACCCCACTGCCTCTATGTCCCCTGCATGTTGCCAAACCATGCCATGTCATGTGCACCCTCAGAGCCTCTCCGGGTAGCCTCATTCCGATCCTGGCTAGCCTCGTGGAATTCCCCTCCTGAGGGGCAGGCCAACTCTCATCAGGACTCCACATCTCCCTCCTTTCTGATCCAGAGCTCCATGGTCTCTGTTTCCCACATATCCCTCTGAAGGCTGCCAAATCATGCTGTGTCCCCATGCCCTCTGATCCTCTCAGCGGGACTTCCCTCTGATCATGTCAGGCCTTGAGGAACTCCCCCTGGCTGCCAAGGGGCAGGTCCACCCTTATCAAGACTTCCGTGTACCCCTGTTCTTCTGTCCAGACCACCTATGGAGACTTTGCGATTTTTTGGGGATCCAGTCATGTATAGGGTGAGGTTGGATGCTTTTCCCCTACCTGGCAGCAGCTCTCCAGGCCCAGCAGATGCCCATCACTAGCTCCCTTAAGGAAGTCCATTTTGGGGGCCTCCGCCTGACTCTGCTCTCCCAGGGTGTAGCTCTCTGGGCCCTGCAGCCCTCTGCCCAGTGCTCCCTTGAGGACTTCCATCATGGGGTCTCTGCCTGACCCCACTCACCCAGGCAGGAGCACTCCTGGCCCTGAAGCCTTCCGCCAGACACTCCCTTGAGTACTTCCATCCCAATGGGGGACACGATCTGGATCCTCTCAACCAGATGGGAGTGCTCCCTACCTGGCAGCTTTCCACCTCTCTCCCCCTTTTGGACTTCCATCCCAGAGGGGGCCATGGTCTGGACCCTCTCACACAGGCAACAGCACTCCCAGCCTGGCCATTTTATGCCTCTCTCTCCCTTAAGGACTTCCATCGGTAAGGACACCCTCATGGCTTCTACTTCTACTTCTACCCAGGTGGGAGAGCTCTTTTCTTGGGTTACATAACTCCTGAAGACTGCCAAATTGTAATGTGTCAACTGTGCCCTCGGAGCCTGTCTGGGTAGCTTCCCACTGATACTTCCCAGCTTTGTGGAACTCTGCTAGGCCATGAGGCCTCAGCCAGACCCTCATCAGGATTACTGTGTGCCCCTGCTCTCCCATCCAAAACACCTCTGGGGACTTTGCGATATTTCATGGATGCCGTCTTAAGTACTTTCATCATGATGGACCCCCTCATGACTTCTATTTCTATCCAGGTGGGAGAGCTCTTTTCCAGGGTTACATGCCATATTTCATCATAAATAAGACCTCACCAGAGAATAACACTTAGCATGGTTTTCCAGGGTGGTCATGATATAAGCCCTACCCCAAAAATAAGCCCCTGTTAAGATCATCAACAACACATGGCAGATGTGTTGAATTATAAAATAATATTATTGACATCTGTTGACTGAGGTTATCGTACTCTGCTCACTATTGTCGGAACATTCGGACACCTAACTTCTTTCCTTTGCAGAAAGTCATAAGATTCTTTCCCTGGGAGTCCAACATGATTCTTACTGTAACCCTAATCATCACTCACACTTGATGGTTGAGATCCTTGGCCCATAAACACTGGCAGGTGTACTTTGATCGGTCAAAATACAGACAACACGCGTGAAGCGCGTGCACTTGATAACAAACATCTGTAGTTGTGTCTTCTTAACCTTCGCCATTTTGTGTTGCCACTCCAGTCTCATAAGTCTTCAATTAACCCACCCAGACAACATGAGTGCAAAAAGAAAGAGCTATTCCATTGAGTACAAGAAAGGAATCCTGGAGGACACCTGGGGAAAGAATCTGATGGCTTTCTTCAAAGAGAAGAAGTTAGTTCTCCGAATGGTCCAAAAATGGCATGCAACATACAATAACCTCAGTCAACAGGCTGACAAGGGAAATGCTAAGAAGTGCAAGTGTGGATCAGGTCGGCAACCATTATTTCCTGAGCTGGAAGACATCACCTGTGAATGGATTGCTAACAAGAGAGCAAAAGCTCTGGTTGTGTGCAGGGCTGATATTCAAGAATTTGCCCTTGCAATGGCACCAGAGTTAGAAATACCCCCAGAAGAATTCAAAGCATCACAACATTGGCTGGATGGCTTCTTTCAGTGTTATGAACGGTCTCTAAGAAGATCAATAACTCTGTTCAAGCTGGAAGATACTGAAGTTATTAAATGTGCACTTGTGTTCAAGTCCTTTGTTGATGGCATCGACTTTCCTAAATACCAACTCTCCAACATGATTGCTATGGAATATAACTGCAGTGTTTATAGGCCAAGGATCCCAAACAACAATTGATCAGAGGGGTGCCTTGTCAATCTACATTCCCTCCACTGGTTACGAGCGTGCACGTTACCTGTATTTTGGCAATTTGTCTAGATGGAAAGAAAACCCCACCACTAATCATTAGCAAGGGCAAGAAAGATAAGATTGAACATGTTTCTGGCATTTACATTCTTGAAACTGAAAAAGCCTGGTACACACAAGCAGTTATAAAGAAGTGGGTCAATGTAATGCTGCCACTTGTTTTGTGAGGTGGCAAAAGAGGTCTGCTAGTCTGGGATTCAGCCAGCACTCACTGTGCTAAAGACATGAAGAAATTCCTTACATGGAGAAGAATAGATCAAATGACTGCCTATCTCCAAACTCTTGATATTGCAATAAACAAGCCATTCAAGGACCATTTGCGCAGGGAACTCAATGACTACATATAAAATAGAATGGGAAGAAATCAGCATGGAAACATTGTGAAGCCTAGCTTGCAAGAGGTCGTGACTTGGGTGAAAAATTCATGGGATAAGATTACTGACACCTGTGTTGCCAATGCACTATGAGCAGGCTACTTGGACAAGCAGTGTTCATTTAA
>NC_056733.1:1896296328-1896306328 GCF_019279795.1 Protopterus annectens | reverse complement strand
AAACAAAATTGTTGCAATAATTGTTATATGAGGTTTTCCCCACAGTTACAATAAATATGAATGCTTGAGACAACAGCAAAGGGGAGTAGGAGTTGTAATGTTAATTCAAAATTCCATTCAGTTATTGCTAGTCTCAGTTAATTAAGATCGGGGAACTATAGTTGCTGATCTTTTAGATTCAAAAGATAAAATTAGATTAATGGTAAGCTATTATACCTGAATTATTAACACCATGAAACATCAAGAATTTTTATATTATATCCTACAGAATACAAGTGTGTTACTCATGTGGGATTTTAACTAGCCAACCATAAATTGAAAGACACTTAAGGTGCAATAAAATTGTGATCAGAAATTCATGAATATCTTTACTTTTTATAGACTAACTCCGTTGGTAGAATTTTCCAACTGGAGGAAGAAAAATCTTGACACTTTTCTCAATCAATACAGATTTAGAAAAGGAACCTGTTTTAGGAAAATCAGATCATAATTCCATAATGTTTGGAATGTTTGGAATTTAAGGGTTTAAATGAAGACAAAATAAAACAAATATAAATTATGGGCATCTAAATTACAACTTGATTGGTTAAGAACTATGTAATGTGTATTGGATTAATGGTAAAGCTCACAAGTAGAAGGACTTAAGACTAGGGTTGACATAATAGTTAATGTTTTCACCTCACAGACACAAGCTACTGATTTCTGATTCGGATATTGGGCCATTGTATTGTTATTGCCTAGGCTTATGTAAGGAGGTGGGGTTTGCATAATAGTTAAGCCCCAGGATTCACGAATCCTCTGTGTAAGAGTAAATAAGTCTTACTCGGAAATTGCAGTTGAACGGTATGACATCAGCGTGCCATGCATATTCATGAGAACACGCTGACTCCACTCCAAGTCTAACACAGGCCATGCAGGAAGGCAGGGGCGTGTCTGACTGCCGAGCCGTCCAAAGGTCCACGCCCCTGCAAGTGTCTGAATTGTGAAAAGTCAACACACATGAGTAAGTCCGCTCAAATGTCTACATACCCAACAATACACTCCCTCACATTGTAAACCCCCAGTACAGTTATAAAATGTAAAACTTTAAATTTTTTTAATAATTCCCGATATAGCTGCCCGTATTTGCGCGTGTTTGCGTGGGTGTGCCAATTGCTTAGCTGCTGTTAGCAATTTCGACATTGAAGAGCATAATAAGAAATGTATATGCAAATTAAGCCAGATAGCAACAGCGTAGTGGTAGAGCCTTCCCCCAAGTGGAGGTATTCACGGTTCGAGTCCCACCACTCCCCTTTCAATTTTATGTTTTAAACTAGTATATGAAATAATTCCTGACATATATGAATAAAATTTTACTAAAAAGCATTGAAATGGCCTATGTATCAGTGAACAAAATGTAGATATATAAATGTAAGAAGGATCTTGACATATAATTGCCCGTAGCTAAGCAGCACTTTACCCAGTGCAATAAAGTTGCCCATAGTTAAGCAACGCTTTACCTAATGCAATATAGTTGCCTGTAGTTAAGCAACGCTTTACCTAGCGCAATATAGTTGTCCGTAGTTAAGCAGCGCTTTACCCAGCACAATCGGTTTGCACAGAGGTGCGCACCGCGCCAACCAGCGCACCGTCGGGCAACATGGAGCAACGTAGAGCAAAGTTGCCTAACCACAGCCACACCCCCTAGCCTGTCTAGACAGTAGTAAAATAAAATGCAATAGGCTAAGCAGGTCTGCAGTCACTATGCACAATAAAAAATGACTGAACCGCAAAAATGGCGAGAAAGCTCCCATGTTTAACGACTGCAGATGGCAAAAATTGCCATAAATATATAAGCTGGTAATCTGCAGTTAGAATGGCTGGTGCTGAAGGGTACACACTTTGAACCTCAATTAAGCCATTGTAAGTGTGAATCTGCAGTTAATACATTGTCGAATATAGATACCAACTGATTTAGGGTGCAAGGTAGGCAAGAGAGGCTGGTGCTGGCATGGGGCATGGAGCCTCAAGCTCATGGCATGGAGGTCAAAATAGGCATTTTGGCTCCAGTAGGATCACAAAGCAGACTCATGAGGCGAGAGTACCAAGGGAGGAAGCAGGTCCTATTGAACCAATGGAAATAGGAGGCCTGTGGGATGCAAGAGCAGGCACTCTTGGACTGGTGAGCAGGTCTGTTACAGTGGCTGGAGGCCTGAAGTGAGACGGAAGCAGCCATGGCCTAGAGTATGGTAATGTTGCTTTACTATTCACATGCTCATTTTATACTGTATAATGGATGGATGTATTATCAATACAGCTGCAGATAGGCACATATAATATCCTCTGTGCTTGTAATCATGTAGCATTATGCACAGCAGCAGGTAAGTGTATACAGTCATGGTTTGTAGCAGAAAAATACAAGTTACCAATAGGCGATAGGTAGTCTTCCCCATAAAATAAGTATAAAATAGGTGAGAGCCTAAAAAAAAAAAGTGTAGCAGTATAAAAATATGTAGCCATATTATAAAAGAATAATTCCTCTACATGTACTGTTAATAGCATAGTGAGAGCCAAAAAAATTAGTCTGTATATTAAAAAGGTATAAAGTCTAATGGAATAATGTAGTCTTTAATAGACAAATAAAGCAAATAAGTGAGCGTAGAGCCTGTGGAAATGTGTTCCATATAATAATTAATATGTGTAAAAAAATAATAGTGTCATATAAAACCTATTAAAAAAATGTGTGTGCCTGTGGAAAATATAATGTTAGTGTAAAGGTAACTTACAAATGTGTATGTGTAATGTGCAATGAAATAATAGTGTACCGCATTGGTGTTAATATAATTGAAGTTAATAAGTACAGTCCTAAACAGTTATGATGGACATATCTAAGCATGTGAACGGACATGCCAGTAGACTGTAGTCAGGTTCCAGCCCTCAGTGAGTGTGGCTAAACGTGCAGGCATATGTAAATTTGGCTTGGCAGAAAATGTTGTTAGGACAGAAATCAATGATCTGAACAAGAAATAAAATTTAAAATCCAAATAACGAGTAAACATATAAATGTCATGTGAACAATATCATATGTAGGATAAGTTATATATATAAAATGAACTAAATATGTACAAGTAACATCCTATAGGTATGTTGCCAGTATAAATAATACAGTACACAGGACCAACACTGACAGCCAATATAAATAAAGTTTAGACTAAAAGTACAACTAATATGATGTTAAGGATAGTGACTTGCAGTATGACTGATGTAGTTTAGACTAACAATATGATGCTAATCTCTCATCCACCGTATGTAACAATGCCTGCATAAACAGCAATGGTGTCTTGTAACATATGAACTATTGTTCTCAAAATTGATGTATGAATCTGTGTATAAAATATCTTGAATCATTGCATGTCACTTTCAATTCAACCTGCATTCTGGAATGGTGCCTATGTGGTCTGCATGCCTGTATGATCCCTGCATGCTGTTCAAATGTTGTTTGTCGTGTGTTGGCTATATGGTTTGCTTTGTTGGTTACTGTACAACTTGGGTTGATGGAATGCATGCTGTTTATGTAACAGTGTGTTGTTGTTAATGTTGACAGAACACCTAAAAGGCCAGTCCCAGCAGACCCCAGTCCCAGCAGACAGCCAGCAGACCCTACCCCAGCTGAGCAGATCGGTGCAGCACAGCAGGGCTCTCAGCAGCCCAGGCTCTCCTCCCTCCATTGGTCCTGTGCCAGGCCGGGTGTGGGACTTGGAGTATGGGGTGGGATCCCAGGAGAAGCCCCGGCAACGTGAGAAGGGCCACCTGTCACTGTGGTCCAGGCCCAGGTGCGTGGTGTGTGGAGATCCAGTGTTAGTTTACCTCCTGCTATCACAGCTGGGCCGAGTGGCATGTCTCATGGGGTGAGCCTGCGTCCCACACATCCCACAGCACAGCCACTCGAGGATGTGGCAGTGTGCAATGGTGACTGCCCTGGGTGGGATCTCAGTTCCACTGTTACCATCTCATGTGCTCCTCTTGCTTTTTTCCACACCCATCCCTGTTGTGTGTTGTCCACACACCATGTGTGCTTACACGCCTCTGTGTGTGTTGTTTGTCTTTGTTGTGTTTACCTCTCTCTACCTCCTTAAATATACCTACTTCCTCTACCTCACTTTCCACTCTCACCTGAAAAAAAAAGGCAATCTGTACCCACAAAAAAAATACGCTCCATACATAGCTGCCCATTTCGCACACATGTCCGCTGGACATGTAAACCGATAATTATAAACTGGCAGTACAACATACTTTGTTGTCCTCACCCCTCTCCCAGGGGTGGAAAGTTTCAAATTTCACTTCAAATTTATTGCATATGCACAGCTGTTGCTGGTAAAGAAATGGGCAGCTATGGACCTTCCCTACATCCATCCTGCACATCCCAAGCTTGTTTTCCTACTGTCTTTCCCTCTTTGTGCTCCCTTTTTCACCACTTTCCTATCTCCCCATTTTCTTTTCTTTCAAAGAAATTAGCACGGGGGTTAGCGGGAGTAAGCACTTTTTAGCAGTAGTAAGTGGGTTTAAGCAAGTGTGCGCATGTGTGCACTTAGCTAAGCATTGCTAAGCGTCACGCAAACCCACACAAACCAGCTTACAACTGCTTAAAAGTGCCTAAGTCACTCTGCATGGCAGGGCCCTTGTTCTGCTGAGCAGCAAAATAAAACACCTTTGTCAATCTCGAACCCCAGACCTTGGACACACTAGACTGCATGAAGTACCACTAAGCCACAGCAGATATACAATAACTTGGTGCTGAAATAAATATATCATGCATTACAATGAGTGACTGTAAAGGAAAAATAGGAAGGCCATAACACAAAGCTTGTTCTGTGGATCTTTACCAGCAATTGTTGTGGAATTGCATTACATGAGTTTGATATGAGAAGCAGCCATTCTAGCAGCAGATAATGTTACAGAGGCACTTTACAACCCCCACACAGTATCATAGCAGGACAAACACTGGCATATCTGATTAGGGCAGAGGCCATACTTCCTAACTGTGACTACATTTCAGGGATGTCCCTGATTGTGAAACATGTTTTAGCTGTGTCCCTCTGAATCCCTCTGAAAAGTACTGATTTCAGTCAGAAAGGTGGGGTATTACACAATGAATACTGACAATAATAACAATAGACACCGCTTGTACATCATAAAAGGTGTACTAATCCATATGCACTGCTTCACTCAAGTCTACACTTACTGTCTCTATAATGTGTAAGGTGTACCATACTTTTAACTACCTATCCCTGACTCCATGCAAAGATGTATCTGAGTGTTTCATAGGCCTGGCAGAGGCACAAACACACAGGCATATCAGCTATTCTGCTGTTACACACTCTGCAAATAGCTTTGGTAGGACTTCCACAAGCATACCCTTATGTAGGAGTACATACAACACAGAATTCCCAAAGGATGTAGCCATGTACTGGTAGCAACTGACTGTAACAATGCCATTGTACCAGTGCTGAAGACACCTGTGGGTTGCACAGACAAAGAATAACAGTGTAACAGCTGGCTACCATCTGGATACATTCACAGTTGGGAACTAT
Source organism: Protopterus annectens (assembly GCF_019279795.1). NCBI lineage: Eukaryota > Metazoa > Chordata > Ceratodontiformes > Protopteridae > Protopterus > Protopterus annectens. The sequence continues at coordinate 1,896,300,758 of NC_056733.1, read as the reverse complement.
GCAGACAGACCACCTGCCTTGATAAACTAACAGGTACACACCAATCCTTTAAGTCCAGTAAGATAACATTCACACAATAATACATAATGCTCTCTGTATGTCAGCATCCCCCCCCCCCACAATTAAAATATACGTGTGTGTTTAGGGTCTATCAAGGATGTAGGTAGGTATACTCAGTACTGGAATTGTCCAGTTGTCCAGAGAACCCTGTGCTAATGTCAACAATAAAAAACACAAACCCTGCAGAAGTGAGTACTTTAATATTAACAGTATAACAGTTCACAAACAGTTCATGTGCCAAAAAAACACTTCTCAATAACTACTTTTGTATGGCAGTTAATTATATGAGTAGAAAATAAACTACATAGTCACATATATCCTGTGTAAGTATTTGTAGGGGTGAGTTAAACTCTACACTGATAGTGATAGCTCTGTACTGGAAGTGGCAACAGTCAGGTCTGAGTACAACATGTGCATCACTGTCTACACCTCTAGCTTCAGATATAAGAAGTATACCAACCTTCTGACTTACACAACAGTGTCCGCAGCAAATAAGCATGGGCCCAACTCAGGAAATCTGAAAGGGCTACTCCTACATACCTTAGCAATTTATAGCACTGAGTTGCTATGACAGTGAGTACTGCAATTACCACACAGCAGGCTGTATGCATTTACCAAATGCTGTGCACCAATTGGTGCAGAGGGCATCACATGCACATGTGCAGATACCTATAAAAGCAGACTGTACTTGCTATCCCCACATGCAATCATTACATTGCACGTGCCAGAGACTATATAATTCCTGGAGAGTAGTGAGAAAAAATTATTACTTAATAAAGAAATATTTAATTAAGTAAAAAATACATATACTTAATTACTAACTAAAAATATTAATTAAGAAAAAAATACTTAATTAATAACGAAAAATAAAACTTAAGTAAAAAAACTTTACTTAATAAATAAAAAAAATAAATAAATAAAAAAGTTGTCAAAGCATACACAGACGGACCTGAAAGTGACAAACAGATATGTAACAGATATGTAGTTACCGACAAGTAGTAGATGTTTATGAATAGTACTGTACATACTCTGAAACATGCATATGTGGAAACAGTAGGTATGTATGCACTGATGCCATGCATAACTACTGCCATGGACAAATTAGTGTGTAGCTGTGTGCAGTGGGACATAACTGTGACATATGTAGCTCAGCATTATATGTCAAACATCTGGTCATGTTATCTTTGTTCTGTACAGTACTGTGTATAATGTCAGTTTGGGGGAGTAGTGCAAACACCTATATACACTTGGATGTGACAGAGTAAGACATGCATGCTAGTCATATAATGTGTAGCTTAGCATTGGCAACTGCTGTACCAGGCCAGTATAGTAATGTAGCATTTGCAGCTATATATACTCCCTGTACTATTACTGTATGCACACATGTGACAACTGTCCATGTTGTAGCAAGGCCCAACAGATCATCCGTGAGGTGTACGGACTTACAACAGTGTGGACCTTGTGTATGTATGGCACACACATATGGAGAGATATTTATGTGTCTGATATATTAGCATCTTAACATGTGCATAGAGCAAGGGACATACTGCAACTGTTTGTGAAGGGTGGTCATTTATATGTTGGTGCAGGTTGTTATGTGCATATTTATATGTAGGTTATAGTGTGTGGCAAACAAGACAGCATACAGTGCTGGCATATGACATCTGGTGTTTAAACTATGTGGGTATGATTTGTTAGGTCTTTAGTCTTCCAGACAGGGGGTCCTGCTAAAGATACATGGGCTGAGAATACCTTCCATGCATTCTGCACAAGACTGTGCAATATCACTACATAACTGTATCCCTCTCAACCTTTGCATAATTGATATTCCCACCATGAAAGGTGGACTGTATATGTGCCTATATGTATATCTATATGTACACCAATAGATGTTCATATGTATGCTCAAGCTCAATGTTGTAAATGTATTGCCATCCCTTTTGTTAAAAACCCTGTACCCATGAACTACCTCATAGGTGGTTGTCTATTCAACACCAAAAGTGTGACAAGAGACTATGAGACACAGGTGGACAGTAGTGTCCCTTTTGATAATCACAGTGCCATACTAGTCATGTAAACTGTACAGTCTACATGTCATCAGAAAAGGTGTGTCATCCATGGAAAAAGAGGTCAGTGTTCCACTCTACTCATCAGTCATAACACCCATCATAGAGTACAATGGCCCTGTTGGTATGTACCTCAGAAGACATTTACAGCAACTGTAGACACCAGACACATACCTCACAAAGAATATTACCAGACTCAAACAGATGCCCTATGCAGACTGTTTTACAAAACCACAGCTACACTGTGTCGCATTCTGCCTACCCAGAGGCAACCTCTGCCTAACATACAAAGCTGTGCCAAACCCATAGGTGTTGGACATGCTCCATATAAACAGATTAAAATCCATACAAGCTACACACTGTACTGATCTAAAACGTGTAACGTCACAAAGCAGAACATGCTGGAGTGGTACATTATCATCTCAGACACATACCATACTCTGGAACTAACTACCTATCAATAGCAAATGAAGGTCCTCATTAGCAGTTGTCATGAATAATCATGATGACTGGATATGAGATAGGAAACACAACCCTGGAATCACCTCTGTGGCTCTGCATGACAGGGGCACATTAACCTAAATTACATGGGTGTTGAAGGGCATGGTACCATATGGCTAGGCTTCCATAGGCCCTACGGCTAACAGCCTATTAGCTACCTAGGACCCGATACGCACACACATGTACTTGTTGCATTACTTGCTATGTGAGGTTGACTGAGCGTGATGGTGAATGTGTAGGTGAATGTGTCAAAGTTGTGTATATGTGTGATAGCCTAGTGGGAAACTGTTTATATCATGGTATGTAGTGTTGTAGCTCTGATCCCAGCAAAAGATATGTATGCTATTGCTAGGCAGGAAAAGCAGTATGGTATATGGTGTGATGTAGTCCCATGGTGTTGACTGGAGTGTGCCATTGTAGGCTAAAGCAGTACATGGATGCTTATTGATTGTTAACACTAGTGAATACAAATCCCGTATGAACTGTAGTACTACCTAAAGCTGTAGGCCTAAACAGCACAGTATGGTGTATATCCACATTGCTTGGAAACACTGTTTTGTTTGTTACCTGCAGTCCTCACACATTACATACCTCAGGCATGAGATTTTGTAAGTGCTGACACACAGTACTGTATTGTACACAGGAAAAACTCATCTGGGTTGCCATACTTTTGTGTCTTGTAGGTATGTCTGATGTGTGTGTGGGTATGCCTGTAACATGGCCTCGGTGTTATGTGTGCCACAGGATATAAGTGCATATCTAGCAACATGTATAGTGTAGTACAGCAGTATGCCACCTATATTGATGAATGTGCACATATGTTACTGAGGGGTTTGCTATCAACAAGTAGCATGGTGTACTGGTAGTACTGTAACTGTACTTTACATTCATTTCAATGGATGACAAATGTCTGTATGCATTAGCTTCATATATACTTCCTGTGGCTAGGTGGTGCATTATGTCACATACAGTGTGCCATGTACTGCTATATAGTCTTACATACTGGTTTCACTTTGTTGCTGTGCAGAACATGGTTTGGTATATAGTATGTGCCAGGCACTGTCAGGCAGTTGTGGGCTAAGCAGTGATATGTGGTATTAAAAGTGTGTATCTACTGACAGCCATAGGTGGAATTTCATTGATGTCTGTACTTTAGAATGTTAAGTGTGCCACATGACTTGCTCACAATTATTGTTTTATTGTCTTCCAGGGATATGTCTCACAATAGAAAACCCGCGTATTCCCCTGAGGAGGAGGAAGCCATCCTAGATGCCCTAATACAACATCACAACCTGCTGTTTTCCAGAACCAGCCAGGACCAGCATGGGCGCACTGCACTGTGGCAGGATGTTGTCCATCGGGTGAATGATGTAGGCATGCATAACCGGACTTATGAGCAGGTACGCCATCACTGCAGTGATTTAATCAGACATGTCCAGCAGCATGCCTCCGATGTCCACAGACAACAGCTTGCCACAGGTGGTGGTGCAGCAACACATCCATCCCTCACCAGAGTGGAAAAGCTGCTCCTCAGCATGGTGGCTTCTGGCCAACCAGTACAACAGACATGTGTCATCATGGAGGCCAGAGTCACCCAGCACGTCGACTCAGAGCGTGCAGATAACATGGCATATATGTAGACTACTGTTAGTTTGATTGTTAGAACATGCATTTATCAGATGTGTACTGTGTATTCAGAAGATGTGGAGCCTGGTGTCATGCAATACTGATAATTTGGAACATAATCTGTATGCCTGTGACTGTCACCTGCTGTACTACTGTAAAATTGCAAACACACAGCAG
>NC_056733.1:1896213828-1896291328 GCF_019279795.1 Protopterus annectens | reverse complement strand
ATTAATACGACACACTATATGCTTTACTGGGAGTTTTCATTTCCACTGCTGTATTTGTGGGATACTGACATCATCAGACTTGCCAAAGAGGAATTTACCTCTTTTAATGTGTTTTCCTAGTCTCCAAAAAGGGAACTCCTCTCAAAGGAAATCACACACACACATACACCCCCCACACACACATTCAGCAACTGCAGGATTCAAACCCCTACCTAACTATCGTATGATACTAGAAAGATAAGCATTAACACAAAGCGCTAAATGCTTTACTGGGAAATTTCATTTCTACTGCTGTATTTGTGGGATGGGTTCAGGCACCTAGGCAGTGAGACATTTCCCTGTGGTACATTTGACTGGGGATACATGGCTGAAGTGACATTCAGCTGCAGAGAAATATGGATGTTTGCAAATTCCCTCTGCGCAAATAGAAGAATATGTTTCCATGCTCACAACTTCAATAATCAAATGCACAGGAGTAAACAATGTCCATGGTCCACAAGGTAACATGAGACAGCTGGCAATATGGCAGGCATCAGCAGCAGGCTGACCAGAGTGCATGTCAGTGGCAGTAAAAATGCAGTGTACAATGGGCAGTGCTTTTATAACTGGAGTGTGTGAACCATTACCCCCTTCACAGTGTCTACGGAACAGTACCCAAAATGCATACTGGAGCATAAATGGGGTTACAGTAGCCTGCAAGATTTCCTCCATGCTGCACCACACTTATACACATTGGAGTTACATAAGTATGTACTATACACTGAGCACAACACTCACTACTTCTTCTGCCTCCATGCATTTGGTTATTAAAGCTGTGAGCATGGCAGTGTGTGCTTCTCTTTGCTCACAGGGAATTTGCAAACAGCCATATTTCTCTGCAGCTGAATGTCATTTCAGCCATGTGTACCCAGTCAAATGTACCACAGGGAAATGTCTCACTGCCTAGGAGCCTGAACCCATTACAACTGCCTTATGTACACAGACAACCCTCTCCTCCTCCCAACAAACTCAGATATATGTGAGAGATGCAACTATATAGACAAACAGGAGGCTGAGCTCTCTCGACCCATGACTGGCACAGTCTATCAGGTGGTGAAGGTAACCACACACACAACACAAATCCAGTCTCACATAGACCTATAGCAACAGCAAACAAAATACATTACCACACAAAAACATACTCAGAGGCTCTAAATAAAATCTGCCTAAGCAGCAGAGACCTCCAAAGCAGACACCCAAACAACTGCTACCCCACAACAATACCCACATATCACATAGTTCACAAAGTCAGTGTGCCACACTGTCACTGCCCTTAGGGCTAAACAACACACCTAATACACTTGTAATAGGTGACTCTATTGTCAGACACACTCACCAGGCTGAACAAGGAGAAGGTCACTTTGAGCTGTCTGTCGGGTGCCAGGATCCGCCACATAACACATGCACTCAGGTCACTCCAAAGCAAGTACAAATATGGCTCCATCATTGTCCATGCTGGTGTGAATGACCTCAGACGTTCCTCCCTGGACTACATGACAAGAGACATAGAGGAGCTCTCTGATCATGTAGGCCAGGCCAGTATGACCCTGACCTTGTGTAGTATCCTACCCTCACCAAGAATGATGGCACAGTATACAGACAAACTCATCAATTTTAACAGTTGGCTAATGTATTGGTGTTATTCAAAGGGGATTCAGTATCTGTCAGCCTGGGATGACTTGCTCGACATGCCATGTAGCTTTGCTATGGACAGCTTGCACTTTCAAATACTGGCTAAGGCTCTTGCCACCCCCATAGTGCCTTTTTTAGGCAAGGCTCAAAAGACAAACCCACCTCCATAGACAATACAAAGTAAAAGAAACTAAGGGTAATGCTGCTCAACACCAGATGTCTAAACCTCAAAATGCATGCACTCAAGACTCTTCTCAGTATGGAGAATGTCGATATCTGTGCAGTAACAGACACCTGGTTCAGGCTCCCAAAAGCATCCCAGCACTACCAGGTTATACTTCATACCATGCTTTTCAGCCACAAAACTCGGACCGACCAAATAAATAGGGGGAGTATCCATATACATCACAGATACACACACCTCCAGGTAAGTATCACTGCACGAAGGATCGGAGACCATACATGTGCAACTAACAGTGGGAAAAACTGCCTTTCAGTTTGTAGCCTGCTACAGACCACCCTCCCAAACACAGGAACCCCACTTGGCTTTCCTGGGAACACTGGAGAATATGAAGGTCTCTCCAAACACCATTATATTGGGTGACTTCAACTACCCAAACATTGACTGGGAATACTACTCAAGCCCCAACACTCTCACCCAATGGTTGCTAGAATTTACAAACTCAAATGCTACAGCACAACTGGTCACCACACCCACAAGAGGGGAAAACATATTGGACCTGATCATCACCAACATGGGGACTCTATGTTCCACACCAGAGGTATACCCCTCATTGGTAGGGTCAGACCATACATTTATCTCACTGGACATCCATATCCCATCCCCATCCTAGGTAATCTCGGTGAAGAACGTCTCAAAAGCAAATGTCACACTTCTGAAAACTGAGGTGGTATCTTTCAAAGACCCTGGAACAGTGGTAAATACGTCTGAGAACACTGAACCCTTTACAAATGCATTCTATGGACACCTACTGGAATGCATGGATCATGCTATCCCAAATAAAAACAAGACTCACTCCTCCAAAGGCAGGGGACCTGTCTGGTGGACCCCAGCCATAAATAAGCTATACAATGAAAGGAGGAGGCTACTACATGATAGAGCACAATCCCAAAAAGGGAAGGCATCTCTGATCAGTACTAGCAAGAAGCTACGATCACTCATGAATTCATCTAAGGCCCGCTTCAAAAGGAAAATTGCACCAGACACTAAGGACAATCACAGGGCCTTCTTTAGTTATGTCAGGAACCTGGGTGGCAACTCCCAGATATGCTGTGAGTTACTGCAAAATAACAAAAACATACACTGAACCCACAGACATTGCCAACATCCTGGCAAACAGGTTCAGTGCAAATGTCTCCCCCCATCCCCCCTAAAGAGCAAATGTCCATCCCAACAGAGTGTAGCCTCCCTGACATCACAGATGAACAGGTGAGAGCTGCCCTCTCCAAAGCAGACAACACAGCATCAATGGGACTGGATGGTGTCCCGGCCTGCATCTTACAAGAGCTTCATGACGAACGTAACCCTCACATTAAGTCACTGTTCAATATCAGACTTACTACAGGATATGTACCCAAGGAATGGCATACAGCAACAGTGGTCCTGCTCCACAAAGGTGGTGCCACAATGGACCCCCGGACACTATTGCCCTATAAGCCTAACTAGCCTGGTCTGCAAAGCTATGGAGCGTATCATCATGGAACTCGTACACAAAGACATTGGGAACCTACAGACACTGGATCCTACTCAATTCGACTTTGTTGATGGCAGATCTTGCCTCTTGAACCTGGTTGACTTCTTTAAACAGTTACCAGGTCCATAGACATAGGGAAGGTAGTCCACACAGCCTACCTGGACCTCGCAAAACCCTTCAACACAATACCCCACTTGGGCATCATACATAAGCTCACCAACTTAGATATTAACACATATGTCACAAGATGGATTGCTAACCAGATCAGGGATAGCATCCACATGATCAGTATTGCAGTTGCCATGTCTGACTCTACACCAGTTACACGTGGCATCCCACAAGGCTCAGTCCTGGGACCTCTCTTGTTCAGTATATATTTCTCTGATGTACAAGCTAACACAGGAGGAATATGGCTGACCATGTTCGCAGATGACTGCAAACTGGGTGCCATAATCGACTCTCTAGCTGGCACATGCATCCTTCAAAAGAGTCTCACAGAGATGGATAACTGGTGCCAGAGCCATGGCCTACAGCTAAATGCCATTAAATGCATAGTCATCCCCTTTGGGAATAACAAAGTGCCCACACATTACTACATAGGTGGTAATCCATTAAGTACGGTATAAGTTATTAGGGATTTGGGGACACTAGTAGTTAGTAATCTCACCTTTGACAATCACGTTGCCAAAGTGGTTAGACAGACCTTCTATATAGCCCACCTTATCCCAAAAGGTTTCACATCTAGATCAAGTGAGGTCATTGTGCCCCTATACTCATCAGGCCCATGATTGGATACAATGCCCCATTTGGGATGTACCTTACCTGACACCTGCAGCAACTGCAATGGCCACAAAAGTACCTCACCAAGTGGATCTAGGGACTCACACAGATGCCCTGTGCAGTTTGGTTAAAGTAACTCCAGCTCTACTCAGTCACTTACCACCTACTCGGATGCGATCTGTGCCTGTTGTTTAAAGCCATGTCCAACCCAGAATTAATGGACATGCTCCACCTCAGGATATCCGAATCCCTTAGAGCTACATGCTCCAGGGACTTAAACCTCAGCACAGATATTAATAGGACATGCTGGAGGGACAGATTCATATCCCAGAGGCTCCCCTCACTCTGGAATGAGATCCCAGCCCTGCATAGGCAGAGCCCCCCACTGACCCCCGACAGGAGACATCTTGATGAGTGGATGGGTGATCGTAGGTTTACCCTTGGGATCTCTTCTAGGTCCCTGCTAGACAGAGGCACAATAAACTAAATGTAAAAGGGCTATCTTGTGTGACCTACTATTCACAGGCACAGTCTACTAATCTAACAGGGTTGCGAAAGCCAAACACACTCTGGCTAGGCATATAAATGCCCTAGGGCAAATAGCCTAGTATCAATCTATGAACATATGATAATGTTCGGGATGCACATTGTTTATTGATTATACTGATTGCAGGTTTTTTATCTTCTCTGCTTTCCCATTTTCTATGAATAACGTAAGTATCTGCAGAACATATCTGATTATGACAGGGTTCCAATATATTATATATGTGTCTTTGTCAGATAACTGTGTGCACAAGGTGGATTGGTGAATAGTGAGAGGTTCCTGGGTTAACACATGCAACTGCCGGATATGTGTGGCCCCCAGCTGTACTCAGACATGGCCTAAGTGTGTGAGCATGCCCAGTGTGACCTTTCAGTATGTTGCTGTCTGAAGTCCACTACATTTGTTGATGTGTGTGAACATAACCAATATTAACATTTATACTATATGTGTGTTGAAAATCAGGTTCTATTCTTACTGCAGGGCTCACCTTTGTGTCATAATTCGACAGGGATTATGCTGTGCCTGCAGGGTTTCCATGAGATATTTTGCATAGACTTATCAACATTTCTTCATACAGGCTGACCAGTGAAATACTGTCATGGTTTAGTGGTTCAGTACTATGACTATAGTGCACAATATCCTGGGTTTGAGGCCTGTCACTGCTTTATAGTTTCATACTGAGTAGACTAGACTGCTTAAGGGCCAGTAGAGCAAATATGTGCATGTTGGCTTTTGTTCAGCTATGCCCAACTTAGACCAAGCTTGTCCAACATTGCTCAACATTAACCAACATTGCTGAACGTTGCTCAACATTGACCACAGTTGTGCTAGTTAGTGTCTGCAATTTTGTTACATATACTAAATGGTGGTAAAAGCTGTTTAGCACTGCTTTATATTGCTTAACACATGGCAGTCATGCCTCAGGTGGTGCTGCAGGGCTGCCTATGTCGGATGCACATACTACACTGCCTATACATGTTTGAAAACAGGTAGTGTCAAGTTAGGCATCCCTTTTACTATATGTGTGAGTCAGAGAGAGGTATAATTTCCCGGGTTCCTACTGAGCCAGTGTATGTGCTATGCCTTGCCTCTTTGCCAAGGCCAAAGCATACTGGGCATGCCTCCTTCTGCCTACTGGGGCATGCTCAGGTTGTTCCTCCTCAGAGTCATGCTCACCTGTGATGGCCTTGGCAATGGTGGGGGGCTGTTTGGCCCTGGCCTATGCTGCTCCTGCTGCAGCTGTTTTTGCAGGATCATATTATGTAGCATAGCATATACTATGACAATTTGGGAACATGCAGTTGGTGAGTACTGCAAGGCTCCACCAGATGTGTCCAGGCACTGGAACCATGACTTGAGCAGCCCAAACACATGCTCGATTACATTTCGTGTTTGTGCGTGTGCCTCATTATGGCGTTCCTGTTCAGGTGTGTGTGCATTTCTGATGGGTGTCATCAGCCACGGCTCCAGTGCATAGCCAGCATCTCCCACTAGGTGACCATGAGGGATGTCCCCATTGGCAAATGTCTGGTACAGCTGTGTCAGATGCCAGATATGGGAATCATGGTAGCTTCCAGGGCAGCCAGCACACACATTCAGTATTATGCCCTGGGCATTCCCACACAACCTAGCAGTTGATGGAGGGGAAGCCCTTGCGGTTAAAGTAGACCCTACCCTGCTCACCGGCTGGTGCTTTGATGCATATGTGCATGCAGTCTATTGCACCCACTACCTCAGGGTATTCCGCTATTTGCTGGAAGAGACACATATTGCTGGCCAACACCTCACGGGAATTGGGGAAATATACATGATCACTGACATGTGCTGACATGGCATCCAGGAACTGGTGCAGTACCCTGGATGCTGATGCCTGTGATATCCCCATCATATCACCAGTTGGTCTCTGTAAGGTACCTGTTGCTAATATTCTTAGGCCAATACATACCTTGGTTTCCACTGGGATGAGTTCCACTCTGTTGGTTCTGTGTGTGAGGCATGGCCTGCACAGCTCAACAATTTGCTGCATGAGGTCTCTGTCCACTCTATAGCGCTCCACTATCTCCAGCTCATGTAGCCCCTGATAGGTTACCCTGGGCCTGTACACTCTTCTCCTTCTCCTCACTGTGGGTTGTCCAGCAGCATTCGCATTGTCACCACCCTCAGCATGTTGCATATGCCGCCTTATAACAGCAATGGCAGCCCCTAACATCTCTTTGTCTCAGTAAAGCTTTTTCAGTTTTCACTTCTATTAGCTTACTGCAGTGTTGCAGTGACTCTGAAAGAAACATGGTGGAAAGTTGTTTGCAGAGTTTTAAGTGCTGGGCTGGGCTGGGCTAGTGTACTGCCTGTGTAATTGCCTGATTCTGATTGTTTTTACATGCTAGCTCTGCTAGTACTCCCTGGTTAACTTCCTACTATTTGTTGTGCTTCCTTTTCCCTTTCTGTTTCCTCAGAGGGGCAGCGCCGCGCACACAAGTGCAAACACGCTCACACCAGCTCACACGCGTGCACACATGCTTACACGGACTAAAACTTGCTTATTCTTGCTAAGACACGTGCACACAGGCGCATAAGCGCTTACATACATTTCAACAACCTTACACATGCTTACTCCGGCTTAAACATGCACACACAGGCGCACATGCACGCACACAGTCTTACTCAGATGTATGGGCACGCACCTGCGTGCAAACATGTTGCAAGCACTTCTACAAAAAACTTTAGTGTTATCCATGGCATACACCTTCAATTTCTTGCCTTTAGCTAGGGTACCTGTTGACACACCTCTCCCAGTGATGAGTAACTGACAGCAAACACATGCCACTCTGCTCCAATGAGCTTCACTTCTTTCATACATACCCCCCTCGTGATGTCACCTATCTTCTACTCTGATACTCCCCTTATCCTACTCCTACACTCCACTGACTGTGCTCATTTGCTATGTAAACTTGGGATTCACTATCCTTACCCTCATTTGCATAGGATTGCCTACTAATGCTTTGTTACATCTCTTAGACTGAGCTTCCCCCCTTAGCAACCTCTACTCAGTAGCCATGTTGTCTTCAGCCTGCAATTCCCTTGCATTGTACATTTGGAATTACAATAAAATCCATATTTGTGGATTTTAATTATTGGTTTTCTGTTTTTTAGAGCGCAACATGTTTGCGCGACGCTGCACTATGCTTAAACTTCGGAGATTGGGATAAAAAAAAATATTTTATTTTTATTTTGAATCGGTGAACATTGCCAATGGCTGTATTTTTGGCCATTGGCATGCTTCCTCAACTGGATGCATCCTTTTTTTGGAGTTGTCGCAGCTCTGTTTTGCTATTTGCAGAACGGTACTCAGTTGTCAATGGAATACATTTCTGCAAATAACACTACTCTTACTCAGACATGTTCGGGTTTCCTGGAATGCAAATTTACCTCATTTGCATAGCTTTCACCTGCAATTGAGGTAATTTGTATATCCTAGCCCTGTCCATGTAAGAGTCATTTTAGGAGCTCTCTTGCACGCCCCTACTGGCTGTTTCTGGATCGCTCGGTGGACATGTTGGCTGCATGGAGTTTTCCTCTACTCTTAGACTCTGTGCAAGCCTTCGTGAATCCGGCCTTTTATCTAGCTCATTAAAAAAAATCTCCTTTTTCCAACTCTTTATTTTCCTTTTCTGTTAACTTTTTTTTACTTTCCATGTTTTTTCACTACCTTTTTAATTTAAACATTTCTAGTATATGTTATACTGCACCATTCATACTATTTTCCTGAGTTATTTCTTTTTCTCATTTAATTTTTTTTTATTTCTCTTATTACAATACCTTTTTCTAATCTGCTTAAGTAACTCAATACTTCTTCCTTTTTTCCTTGTAACAAATATATTTGCTTACATAACAACTCTTGTATTGTTTCAATTTCTTTCATATAATTATTTTTCTTTGTCAAAGTATTTTCTATCATTATGTTCTAAAATTTCCAATGCATTGTTATATGTTCTTTTATATTTTCTTTCTCTTCTTTTCTGACATCATATTGCCACTGTTTATACTTTTCCTTAAATATCACTCATCATTCAGACCAATTTTTATAAAATGTTCATAGGTTCATAGGTAGGTACTAGGCTATTGGCTCTAGGGCCTATACAATCCTAGCCAAAAAGGTACCCTGGCTTTCACCACCCAAGAAAATTATTTTCCTGTGCCCCTGTCAAGCAGAACCACAGAAGTAATCCCCAAGGTGAATTTCCTATTACCCATCCAATCATCAAGATTTTTCTTGAAGAGTGCTAATGAGGAGATCTTTCCATAACTGTATTACTAATCTCTTTATTTCTTCATTCCATGTTTTCTCATTTATCCTTTTTATTCCTTTGCCTATTTTATATACTCCTTGTTTTCTTTTATCTCTGGCCATATTTCACAAAATCCTGTTTTGACTACCTCTCCTTTTCCTATAACTAAACGTTCTGGTACTATAAAATAGTATATTTTAGTTCTAGGCTGGAGTGCCTTTTGTGTGGAGTCTGCATGTCCTCCCTGCGGTCAAGTGGCCTGCCAAAGATATGCATGAATGGGCATGCCTTCGCTGAAGGTTGCGTGTCAGGCTGGCAACTCAGCACCATAAAAAAAAATCTACTGCCAATCATTAGTAGACCGCAGTTCTGCTGTGGCGACCCCTAACCAGGAAAAGCCAAAAAGACAAACAACAAACAACAACATAGCCCTTTTGTAAGTCCATGAATATTTGTCCTAAAGTTTTAACTTATCACATCTTATAACTTCTAACATTTTTCATATATAATTTTCTTTCCTTTTTATGCTTTCCTCTTAAATCACAATAAAAGTCTCCTGTTATTATAATATTCATATTTATCACTACATAGTCTAAAATCTGATGAAATAAGCTTTCTCCTTCTTTACAATTAGGACAAGCATATACTGTTATAATTCTATATACTTGTTCCTTTCATTATAAATCCACAATGGTTAATCTTCCCACTTTGGCTAAAGTTACACCTAATATCTTTACTGTGTTTCTGCAGAGTACTGCAATTCCAGAACACCTCTCACTTCTCAAATTTCAGATTATCTTTCCTTCCCATTGTTTCTCTGTAGTCTTTCTTCATTTGTTGAAAATCTTATGTCTTCTAATATAATTACATCTACATCACATATATTACACCACTCCAAAATTCCTATTTTTTTTACTATATTCTAAATACTATTTACATTTACAAAAAGCACTCTAAAAATTTAATTTTCCTTAAATTCATGGTTTTATAAGTTTATAGCTAGCCTAGTTACTATACTAGCTTTTTTAATAGACAATTCTAAGCCTAACCATGTTCCTTTCCAAGGGTGAAAATCAAACACTGTACCTTGTTTCTGTGAGTCAAACACCTTAACAATTGTACCAAGCTGCATTCTTTGGCTGTGTATATTCTTTTTTATCCATTTCCTTTCTTTTTTCTTATCAATTTAAATAACCTTTTTCTGTATCTTACCCTTTTACCAGCAGAATTCTTTTTTCTCTTTTACTAACTGCCAGTTTATGTCTTCTTCATCACTTATTTCATTACCTTCTTTTATGTCCTTTTTTCTAACCCAATTTTTCTTCTGTTTTTACTATTTCTAAAATTTCTTCTGTTTGTTCATTTTCTTTTTCTTTTCCTAACTGTTATTTTCATTTTTGCAATGCATCCATAAATGTCCAATTTTGTTACGTGTAACATTTCAGTTTACATTTTTTTTGCCTTGTGTCCCATTTCCCCACAAATATAACACTTTGTTTTGTCAGAGTTACTTATCAAATGTCCTTCTTTTCCCTTGTCCCCTCTATTTCACAACACCCCTGTTCTCCTCCACCTTTATCATGCTTGATATATGTATAATTTTTTCTCCTTCTATTTTTAACAGAAGATTACAATCCCAGCGACCAGTCCACAAACCACTTTTGTCATAAACTTTTTCAATGTCCAGCACTTCTTTACATAAAGGTTTCAAATGTCCTTACAAAGTCTCTCTATCTCAGTTCAAAATTGTACATTGATCTCTTTTTCTGTTTTGTTTCCCTGTTAAATGCTTTTATTACATCAAGATACCATAGGTTACAATCTTTCTTTTTTCATATTCTCAAACAAAATTTCCATTGAAAAAATAGTCTCCAATATAATGTCACAAAATGTCTCTTTGCTAATAAGAATAAATGTTTTTTCCTCATGTGTATTTACACCCAAAGGAGCTATTAAATTGTTCCACACTTCATACCTGTCCATTTCTTTGTATTCTTTACTTTGAATCTGTACCGCATACTTCCATTTCTCATTATCTTCTGTCTTCTTTTCTGCTACTCCACTTTTGCCTTCTTTTACTTTCTCTGTGTATGCATACTTCCCAACTGTAACAAATTACTGGGTTTTTACCAAGTTTTGGGATCCAAAACTGGGGTGCCACGATTCCTGAGTGGCACCCCTTCATTCCCGATTTTTTCCAGTTTCTTTACTTTTTTCACATTTGCAGCTAATGTCATCACATGCACGATGATGTCAGTGCCATCGGGGCTACCCACCTATCGGATGCATTTCTGGCTGGGTGCTCAAGTTTTTCAAATGCTCTGTGAACCAGATATATTATTCTGGCAAGGCCATGCTGAATGAGATGGATATATTTTTGGTTTGTTGCTTCCCTGAGCTGAATGGCAGGCAGGCTGAGGGATCCTTGAATGCTGAACGGACATGGCAGGCAGGCAGGCTGAACATTTTCTACTTTCAGTAGAGCAGTTTGTTATTATGGCTGGAACGAAAGTGTGTGTGTGTGTGTGTGTGTGTGTGTGTGTGTGTGTGTGTGTGTGTGTGTGTGTGTGTGTGTGTGTGTTAAACTTATCTAGGCACCAACAACAGACTGGCTCCATCACTGCAACAGTAATACAGAAGTGTTTGTTGACTGTAAAGGAGGCACGTACATACTATTTATGTAAACGGCTTTTCAACCACTGTTATTCATAAAAAAATGTGTAAATCTTTACAGACTGTGAGTGTCCCACCCCCTCCCAATGTGTAACTGCTCTTAGTCCCTTTAAAAAACGACCTTGTTAATGTGAAAGTTGAGCTGAAATTATGTGCTCAGGAAATTATCTGAATCTAATGTGAGTGCTGGCAGTCTCAAGATCTTTGTCCCTAAACTGACAGCAGACTAAGCAGTAGCCATATACAGCCACACAGTGCCACCTTCTTGGTGGCCACATCAACAGAGCCACCCTGTTAAATACACAGCCTTGTTTCAGTCACCATCTTAGCTGCTGGATCTTAGGGGCAGAGTCTGTGGCAAAGCCTTTGCTCTGCTGTTGTATTACCTGTCATTCTGTGATCTAAGACTTCCTACTTGGTTAAAGAATAACAAAAGAATATATATATTCTGTATACATATTCTGTATTCCCCATTCAGATATTATTGATAAGCTCACCAGCCTGGGCATAAACCCTTATGTCACAAGATTTCAAACTGGCTCTCAGACATAAGGCAAGAGTAGCGGGATCTATGTCTGAATCCAGACCAGTAATGAGTGGTGTGCCTCAGGGCTCTGTTCTGGGGCCCCTCCTGTTTGGCATATACTTCTCAGAAGTACAGGCAAGCATGGAAAGGCTGTAGCTGACTACGTTTGCAGACGACTGCAAACTGGGTGCTATAATAGAGTCTCCGGCTGACATGGAGATCCTCCAGAAGGGCCTAAATGAGACTGATGCATGGTGTCAAGGCCAAGGTCTCAAGCTAAATGCAAAAAAATGCGTAGTAATCTCCTTTGGAAAAAACAGAGTACCCACAAACTACAACATAGGAGGTAATCCCCTGAAATCTGAAGAAGAAATAAGGGATCTAGGGACTCAAGTAGATAGTCAGCTTTCCTTTGATAACCATGTTGCCAAAGTGGTTAGAAAATCCTTCTATGTGACCCATCTGATCACAAAAGGGTTTGCATCAAGATCTAAGGATGTAATGGTGCCCCTCTACTCTTCCCTCATCAGACCCATTATTGAGTACAATGCACCAATTGGAATGTACCTAGCTAGACATCTCCAGCAGCTGTAGAGACCGATTACTGGCCTCAAACAGTTGCCCTATGCAGCACGATTGAAAAAGCTAAGAATGTTCTCTGTTGCATACCACTTTCTCAGAGGCGATCTCTGTCTAAAGTACAGAGCCATGTCCAACCCAGAATTGTTCATGCTCCATCTTAGAAAAAACAGATCTACTCGAGCTACATGCTCTAGGGATATAAACCTCAACACAACAATGAATGGAACATGCTGGAGGGATAGATTCCCTTCACAGAGACTTCCCTTACTATGGAACAGGGTCCCAATCTACATAAGACAGAGCCCTTCACTATCACTCTTCAAGAGGAATCTTGATGAGTGGATAGGTAACAGAAAGTTCACACCGGGGATCACACCAACAGCACTACTAGATAGGGGCCAAGGGTACTAGCTGCTAGTACAAGGGTCTAGGGAACTACTAAAGGGGTGGTGAATACCGCACAATGTGGCTGGGCTAATATATGCCTTTGGACAGATAGCCCAGTACCTATGAACCTATGAACCTATCTATCTATATATATGTATATATATATATATATATATATATATATATATATATATATATATAGGAGGTGTGTGTGTGTGTGTGTGTGTGTGTGTGTGTGTGTGTGTGTGTGTGTGTGTGTGTGTGTGTGTGTGTGTGTGTGTGTGTAAAAAGAGCCTACTGTCCCTAGCCACCACCACTTGTGAATTCATGCCATATTTTTGATCTGTTCCAGATAAAAATCTGTGATTTTCAGGATTTTTGTGACAAATCATTGAAGGATTGAATTAATTAAATAATGGCAGACATTTGAATTTCAGACTTCATATTCTTCAGAAAGTAAATGGTAACACAAAACTTTTATTTCTAGCAATTTTCTAATTTTGTAAGATCAGTATTTGAAATTTGTCCCTATTTTGGGGCTGTATTCACCCATTATTGGCTTTGTCCAGGAGGTTTTTTTATGCTAACAGTTGAGAGTTATGGTGAGAAGTGACAACTGAATTCTGTACTCCCCCATTATTGGCTTTGCCCAGGTTTCTTGTGCTAAGAGGTTGAGAACTATGGTGAGAACTGAATTCACTAAATGATAGCCATTTAAGTTTCAGTCTTCCTACCTTTCAGGAAACAAACTGCTGATTTGGCATAGTGGTATGTTGCTCTGACTGTAGTGCAAAGGGTCCTGGGTTCAAGAATGCCAGTGAAATGTATGGTGGTAACACAACATTTTATTCTAGCAACTTTCCAAAATTATACAAGCAATGTTTAAAATGTGTCCCTGTTTTTTGGCCTTTTGTCCCTCCCCCCAAAAAAACTGAAATTGAAAATAAGTGCAAGAAGCTGTGCAAGATGCCTATGGCTTACACTACTATCATTCCATATATATATATATATATATATATATATATATATATATATTACTGGAAAAATGTTCAAACAATACATTTAAAATGTGCTCTGTCTGACAAGTGTGCTGTATTGTACAAGGAATATAATTTAATAAAGTCAGGAAGGTGTATTAAAGAACACATGTATGTTTCTTCTTTTATGTGTAAGGGGCCAATGATTTGAAAACTGCCCAAAGGTAATCTTTATCCACCACTGGCCAGGTGCATTTTCTTTGGATGTGTTGTGGGTTTCAATGCTGTTTTGTTTTAATGAATGTGAGTTTCAAAGGCAGAGAAGTTTTAATGTCAAGTCTATTTTCATTGTGAGGCAGTGTTGCTTTATTTAGCAGATGTCTATTAGTGTTTGTGCATTGTGCTGTAAAGTGTAAAAATAAAATCCAAATAATCATCGTAGAAGTAAAGCAGTATGCACACATTAGTGTTTATGGCAAATGGGGCAAAATAGCCAGGTAATGGGACATTGGAATGGCTGCAGGGGGACTATGGTGCCATATTTTGATTGTCTGTTCTTCCATTTGCATTTGAAAGTTGGTATCCCACAATTCCATTTGGAGTGGGTGGGGTTACCTAATTATGTATGTAAATTTTATGTTAAGATTTGTACCTATTTTTCATGGGTCTTGTCCAGATTTTTGATGTTTTCAAGTTGAGAGGTATGTGTGTATGTTTTCTTTTCCATCACATAAGTATTCTTCAGGATTGTCTCTGCATTCTCCTTTTGCATTTTCAACATAATGTCCCCTAAGAAAACATCTCCTTTATTTTCTGGCTCACTCTGCATCACCATTTCTTTAAGTTAATCATCCTAAAATCCTCCTGACTGGAGAGTTCTAATTATACACCCTTTAATTGCTGACTCATCTCCATCAAACAGATTTCTTTGAAACATTTTCTCAGAATCTTGCACACATTCTCTGGTCTCAATATTTGCTTTCTCATTTATTACTTTCACTACTCCATCATCTCCCTCTCTCTCTCCATCTGCATCTCTGTTTCTCCAGGCCACCTCTGCAATTGGAATGTAAACAGAAATTGCTCCTACAAAATGGTTCCTACTCCCAATAATGATGAGTAGGGGAGGTTCCCCAATACTCTTGCCAAATTTCAATCAACAGTATAAATACCACCTTGGGTTTCCCGTGAAATGATGCTACTAGCCTAATGGGATTAACCTGGTTACCAAAAGATAATAATAAAAAATACTATCCTGAATGTATTCAGGAATAATTTCTCCTATATGTAGGAGGTTGTAAATGTCATTAAACTTAAGTTTCTGTATTTTTACCCACATTATGCTGAATGTGACACACCTCTATGTCTTAAGTGACTAGTGAGGACCCCCCACCCATCATGATTCCCAGAAGACATTCTGAGAGTAGGATTACAAGAGACATCTCCCTGATCTAAACTGTGCCTGGTCTCTGCAAAGGTCCCAGCAGAAAAAAGATGCACCTTTCTGTTTGATAGAAAGATTAACTGACCACCAAGGTGCCTCTATCCTCAGTCATTCCCAAAAGACATTCTGATAGTGAGATGACCATTAGGTATAATTGCCCCAACCTAAACTCTGTATGATCTTTGAAAATACTAACATTGAGCACAAGATTATGCAATCTACTTGATTGAAGGCTTAATTGACAATCAAAGCACACTGCCCATGTTTCCTAAAAGAAATTCTGAAGTGGGACCGAGGAACCTTCATCCCAACCTAAGCACTGTCTGGTCTCTACAAAAGTATCTTGAGCAAAATAGAAAGCTGTCTTTTGCTAGAAGACTTAAACAACAAATGAGTTGCCCCAACCTGTGTTTTCCAAAAAAATATTCTGACAATTGGATTACAAGGAATAACTGACCTCAAAGTTCAGCCTTGTGTCTGCAAACAGTGACTTTGAGAAAGAGATGCTCCCCTGTATTTGCTAGAAAGAATAAGTGACCAGCAAGGTGCCCACCCATGCCACCCCAAAAAAGAAACATTCTAACAGTGGATCTACTAGGAATACCTGCAATATTCTTAGCTCTGTTTGAACTCTGTGAATGAGCAAAATACATGTCTGTCTATTTGCTAGAAGGCTTAAATGAGCTGTGTTGATAGCAGCAAGGCATTTCCATACCCAGAGGTATCCCAATAGACATTTTAAGAGTGAGACTGTGAGGAGAAATCATCTCAATCTAAACCCTGATTGCTCTATTTAAAAAAGTGCCCCTAAGCAAGAGATGCACCCCAATATTTGCTAGGTCCATAGACACATATGAAAACCACTTCCACTGAAAAGCTCCACAGCTATTATCTCCACCTCACAGCATCAAAACTTTCATGTGTGACCCTTTAAAAGCAGACTTAACTGTGCAGTCTTCTCCAATCCTCATGCTTGACATGGCATAGTGCTCCAGAAGAGGCATCTCTCTATCTCTCTCTCTCTCTCTCACACTGTCTCTCTCTGTCTCTCTCTGAGGGCTGTAGAAGAATGTTTCCAGCATTAACAGTATACTGACTACGCATAACATAGAAAATTTTCCCCATGGCCACAGAGTTCATTTGTTCACCTGCTAACACTTTGTAGCTTGAATGGCCCCCACAAGAAACAAGGATGACTTCTTTCTCCATTGCAACTCTTTTGCATTTACGCATCTTCTGCATTATGCTCCATTGCTTCTGCTTTTGCTTATGTTAATTTCTCCTCTCTCTCTCCTGTGACTCCACTACCATTATGTCTGTCTTATTCATATATTTGTGAATATATTACTCATTTATTGCAATGCATTGAACTTAGCTGCTTCTATTCTTCATGTATCCACTTTAGGAGATCTAATAAAGTATTACATCGTGTTTACCTGCATATCTTATGTACTTCTTCATGGATGACATCTTTTGCACTGAAATGTATGAAACCAGGTTAATATATGATGGCATTTTACAGTATGTATTGATAGCACTGCCACTGATAAATTATTGTTGTGACTGCCTCCTCTCACTATTTTACATTCATCTTAATCACTCCTGTTGTATTAAACATGGGTGTCACATTTCACCTACATCCTACCTTCACTAACTTCGTCTTCTGTGGCTGCCATATCTTGTGTACTTAGAACAGTCTTTTAATATTTCCCTTTATACGTTGTTCTTCAGTCAGAATTATCACTCCTACTACTCCTCATTTTCCATCTTCCCCAACTTCTTCCATATCCTCTACTATAAACCTAGGTATATGAAAATTCTGACTGCTTTCTCATATGTCTCCACTAGTGTCCACCTGAGGCATTTATATTGTTGCTTATTTTACGCTAGTGACAAGCAAGGTGTCCCTGCCTTTTGCTTCCAAAAAGCATTCTGCCATTAGAACTACAAGGGTCATATCACCTGAACTAGGCTCTGACTGGTCTCTGTAGAGTGAATATGAACAAGAGATGCTTCTATGTGTTTGCTAGAAGGTTAGCCCTCATGCAATCTTTCACTCAAAGCACTGTAGCTGGGTTCTGCAGCTTGCATCTACTGAACTTTCTTTTTATGTCTCTTTACCAGCAATCTAAAGTAAATGGAATGGTATTTCTGACCCTCAGCTTAATGAGAAAATCATTGGAAGAGACATCTCTGTACTTCTTCCCAGCATGTTGCAGCAACCCTATTGACTGCAAATAACGGTCTGCACTCTTTAACATTACACAGACTCCTCATTAAGCAGAGTATATTTTTTCCTTAGCCACAAAATCCACTAACTATCCAACTAAACAGTTTGTGCCTTGGGCATCCTCCATTAGAAACAAGGCTCTCTTCCTTCAGGATTCTGACACACTAAATTCCTGCATTATACTCTACTATTTCTATTTTTATTCAGGTTGATCATTTCTCCCCTCTGTTTTCTCTCTGCCATAGTGTAGTTTGGGGCTCTGCAGAATGAGCACACACAGGGAGATGTATTCCTGCTGTCGTGATGTGGTGGGCCCACTTCATCCTTCACCCATCCAGTTTATATAATCAGTAGCCATATCCCACCACACCCCATTCTTTTCCCTCTTATAGAATCAAAACCAAAACATCTGGCCATCCCTAATATCCTCTAATCACTGCACCCCCAAAATAAAAAGCAAACTTATCTTATAAAAACTTGCCTGTAAATATGTGACTCTTTCTCTCCATAGCCACATGTGAAACACATGTAGCCAGCCACCTCAGAACCAAGAACCCAAATGTGCACCAGCTCCTCAACTTCAAACATATCCCTGTCTGCCCTCCCACAACATATTGCTCAGCTTCAGTTACTTAAACTGATGGACGAGTAACATACCTATACTGCAATTTCCCATTGGAAACTAGTAAATAAACAACCTACTACCCAGAGCAAAGCCAGTACCAGATGCAGGGCTATACCCAACAGACTTCATACCCATCAGTTGCTGCCACATACAAATAACCTACACTCCTCTGCATAGTCATCAACCCCCCACCATTTTGTAGATGGGGCAGGGGTGTCATGTCAACGGTCACCAACTCTCTTGATTCAGTGCCTCAGTCTCTTCAACCATCATCCCTGTCACAGGTTTATCTCACTCTTGCCCTCTTTATGTCTATCCAAAATCTGCTTCATCAAATTGTCTTCTACTTTTCTGAATATGTACCAGAAGCACTATAATCTGTTCTCTTTTAATTACTCTGCAGTTGGTGTTACTTGGGCTTCTACTCAGATGTCCTCATTTCTATATCTATCCCATGGTATGTATCCTACCAGCATCACAGGCACTTCATCACCTCTAGCTTCCTCAATGGCTATGCCTTTAATGCCCAGGTTTGTGTACCAGTACTCAGTTTCATCCTGTGTACCTTAAGTTTTGCATTCCATTCCCCTATCATTTGCTGAAGCTCTTGTTCAGAGTCTGCCTGTAATTCCACAATCATCATCTGCATTCAGAAACTTTGTTGATCTGTCCCCTCCAACCTGTTTTCTAATGTAGTCCATCAACAGTATGAACAACAGTGGGCTCAGAGTTGAACCCTGATGCACACCCACTTCCACTGAGACCCCCTTAGTGTCTGAACACTGTTCATCCTTGAGTCATTGGGTCTTTGTACATATCCTCCTTTAATTCTACCACTGTTATTAGGACTTTGAACCATCAAAGGACTGCCAAATCAGTTTTCTTGGAACCTTGTCATATGATTTCTCCAAGTCTATGAATGTGCAGTTGGACTGTTTTTTCATTTCTAATTTCTACTCAGCTATTTGTTTCACTGCAAACATTGTGTCAGTTGTGCTGCATCCTGGTCTGAATTCAAGCTGTTCATCTCTCATCTTAGTTTTCACTGTGCTCCATATTCCTTTATCAATTACCTTATTCAGAACTTTCATGCAGTGTGATAGGAGTCTGATACCTCTGTACTATCCACAATTCTGGATGCCCCCTTTGTTCTTGTACCCAGTACAAGTATGTTTATCCTTCATCTGGGATACTTCTTTTTCTCCATACCGCAAAGAGTACCCTTAGAAGTAATTTCTCCCCTATCTCACACAACATCTTGATCATATCAGCTGTGACCTAATGTGAGCCTGCTGCTTTCCCTGACTTCATTTTCCTTAGTGCTGTTCTTACTTTTTTTATGGTGGACTCTTCTTCTTCTTTCATTGAAGGCTGTGTCTGGGGAAGTACAGCTGCTGCCTTTGATGTCCTGTGGACTGGTATGCAGGTTGTTGCTGGCATCCCTTATGAATGGTGCCTACATTTTTTCTTTACCTTTCTGTCTTTGCCTTTCAACTCAATACAGCTTCTTTATGACATTTGTTGAGTCACTTTTCAGAAGCTGGTAGAGTGCCTCAGATGTCTTGTTTCTTGCTATTGCAACACTTCTCTTAGCTCATTGTCAGCCAACCAGTATTCCTTCTTAGCCTGGCTTGTCTTTTCTATCTCCCACTTTTACTTGCACTCCTTTCTTTGATGACTTCCTATTTTTCAGCAGTTCACCAGCAGCTTTCTTCATGTACCTTGGTTCTATACCTGACTCAGCCACATATCTGTTGTATAGTCCTCACACATGCTCCACCTATTTTCGCTTCTTTCTGAGGTGCTACAGCCTTGAGTAATTCCTTATACTTTCTCTCCACTCAACTTCCAGGTCTTCAGCCTAGTCTCTGTTGAACTTTTTTGACCCCTGCTTGCAAATGATTGAGGCAACCAGTGATTTATGGTGTGGGCAGACTGCTACATTGGTGATGACTTTGCAATCACTGATTCTACCACAATCACTTTCATTACTAGGAGGAAATCTACCTGAATTGTATGTTGTATGTGATCCTGTCACTGTCTCTCTTGTTAAACTATGTGTTGGCCACCATCAAGCTATTTTCCAGGCAGACGTTTTAACTAGTCTCTACTTCATTCCCATTGCCCCACCAATGTGGACTCAGGCAGTCTTCATATGCTGTTCATTCTGTCATTACATGTGCATTCAGCTCTCCCATTATCAGTACCAATTCATGTTGTAGTGCTTTATCTGGTAGGTCCTGCAACTGCTATCTTAAATCACTCTTTTCTTTAATATCACAACTCTGCTCTGGGGCATAGATGGAGATTATCAGTAATACCCAGTCCTTACAATGGAGTATGATTGCCATGAGTCTGTCATTAATTCTGATGACATCCTTCACAGTCTTCTGAAGCTTCTCCCTCACCACAATCCCCACACCAATTCTAGTCCGTCCTCCTCATGAGCAGTAGACTCTGGATCCCAAACTAAGTGGCTTTGCTGCACTGCCCTTCCATCTTGTCTCCTGGATACATAGGATGTCCAGCCTCATTCATATCATCATGTCATCCACTTCCAAGCTCTGTCTTGTCTGTGAACCTAGACTTAGTGTAGCACTCCTGAGTTCATGTTTGGCAGATTGATTGGCTTTACATCCAGGTTTCACTCAACAGAACTATCCTAGGTAATCCAAGTTGGGCAACTGGACACCAGCCCACCAGTAGCTTATTGACCCAGGAATACTAGGTTTTATGGTAGACACACACTGTCCAAAAGGCTCATACACACCTATCACTATCAGCACAAGTTTCTGATGTAGTCCAGAGAAGACTGGGTCTTCAACTCACTTATCATTGGCAAACAAACATGTTAATTTTGGCAACATTAGTCAATATGATGAAATCAGTTAAAGCCATTTCTACATAGTATTCACACTATCACTTCCCACCAGATTGACCCACCCACTCTTCCTTGCTCAAACCATGCACCTACTCTTGATCATAGCTCATAGTCTTAATAACCAGGATCTCAGTAAATCAAACTGAAAGCTACCGTTCCTCTCTACACAGATCACTTCAATCCCTCACCAATAACCCGTAGACAGACATGCTCTCAACATTTTAAGCTCATGTCCTCACTACCCATTACATTTACAATTAACCCTCCCTTTCATCTACTTCCCCCCAGAATGCACTCCCTACAGTTCATCTACCTATATTATTCAATTTGCTCCTTCTTCAGTCAAATATTGAATCTAATCCTGGGACTCTCTGCTTAATTTAACAAACAAGAAAAAACAAATACAGGTTTCAACCCTCCACCCTTACCTACCTCCATCAGATGCTAAACCTTGAAAACTAACCATTCACTACACCACAAGAACAAGACTACAAATATCAACCAACCTCACAATAGCCAAACATGTTACAAAAATTTGAAAGACTATATTTTTTTATACACTCATACTACCAATATTAAGTCATTAACTGAAACCTGAGTCAAACCAGATGCACCCAATTAATTTACCCTCTTTATTAGCTATGCTTAATGTCCAGCAACAAAGACAGGAACTAAAGGTGGTGGTGTCCCGATCTCTGTAGGTAATAAATACAGCTATAGGTTGACTAAACGTGATGATGCCCTAGCGCTCATCCATGTCCAAGTTCCATAAAGAAGGTTCTCTACCACATTCTGGCCAGCTACAGGTCACTCTCTATTACCATGAAGCTCACATCTCTTACCTAGCCCTACTAGCATTGCCCACCATCTAAGCAAATGCCCTATTCATGCAAAACTTTAATTACCTTCTATAGACTGGGAAACATACAGGCTATAATTCACAAGCACATTTCAGGGACATTATCAACACAAACACCCTGACCTAGACTGACCCTCTGTTTGAGGAGTGCACTAACACAATGGACTTAGTACTTACCAACATGGGAGAATGTTGTACTGCCCACCTCCCAGTGTCACATCTTCATTGGAGACATCAGACCACAAAGCTGTTTCCCTCAAAATAAAACTCAACCCAGAAAACTCAACTAAACCTGTAACAGTTAGGAACTAGTCTAAAGCAAACTACATCCTATTAAGTGGCAGTTTTCTGAAATTCATGGCCCCCAAAACCCAAGAACATGACTACCTATTCAGAATTATTTGTAGAAACCCCGTACAAATATGGCTGCATGGAGGCTAATGTATCTACCAGAAACAAGTACATTTTTAACACTAAAAACAAATCACACTGTTGAAGTCCTTACCCTAACAGGCTATATAACAAAAGGCATGGCCAAAATCAGAAACAGCAACTCTCATAGAGACAAGAGGTCTCTGATTCAACTAAACAAGAACCAGAGGTTAATAAAGTCCAACAAGGCTAATTATGAGTTAAGGATGACCTCCCACTCTAAGGACAATCACAAGGCCTTCTTCAGCTATGTCAGGAATCTTAAAAATAATACTCAGCTGTGTGCAGAACTAGTGGTAAATGGCTCAACCTTCACTGACCAGAGTGACATAGCAAATCAACTGGCTGACAAAGGAGATTTCACAGGGGATAGTGAGGGATGAATTTAGAGGGAGCAGGTCCTGATGGTGCTCACTAAGGCCAAAAACACTGGTTCAGAGGGCCACAATAATATCCCTGGTTGCCTCATGAATAGACTAAACATTGACCTAGAAAGACCATTTAGGATCATAGGATTATACAAAGTTACTAGACTATTGGCCCTGAGGGCCTTACAAGCCTAGCTAAGAAATTACTGCATTGTCAGACAAGTCAGCACCTGATGCCCCTGTCCAGCAGGGACACAGGTGGAATCCCTGGGGTGTATTTTCTGTTCCCCATCCAGTTATTCAGGTTGCACTTAAAAAGGGTTAATGAAGTACTCTGCTTGATGTGGTGAGGGA
Source organism: Protopterus annectens (assembly GCF_019279795.1). Taxonomy (NCBI): domain Eukaryota; kingdom Metazoa; phylum Chordata; order Ceratodontiformes; family Protopteridae; genus Protopterus; species Protopterus annectens. Next base: position 1,896,267,994 of record NC_056733.1, on the reverse strand, counting down.
GTCTATTCCACAGAAGTGGAAGTCTCTGGGACACAGATCTGTCCTGCCAACAAGTCCTACTGATGTCACAGACCAGGCTGAGTTTATGCATGTGGGTTACTCAAATGGAGCTTGACTTGTGGATATGCAGCAAGCCCATCAAGGTGGGGTCTGAAATTGCTTTGTATGCCAGACAGAGGTAACCTCTAAGGAGTCTGTATGAGACTGAGTACACGGATAGGGCTTTTAGCCTATCTGTGTAGGGTAGATGTTTGATGCCCTGGATTCTTCTTGTGAGGAACCTCTGTGGTCTCTTGATCTGCTGCATGTGCTTTTTGAGATACATGCCGAAAGGGGCATTGTACTCAATAATGGGTCTTCTATGGTAAGAATATAGGGATGTTATGACCTCCTTGTCCCTGGATGAGATAACCTTCCTAATGAGGTGGGCCATGTAGAAAGCTTTCTGTACAATGGAGGCAATATGATGGTCAAAAGTTAGTTAGCTATCAACCTGGATGCCCAAGTCCCTCATGACAGATTGTATGCTTAGGACCTTGTTATTAATGTGATAATTTGTGGAGATGTCTCTCTCCATAAAGGCGATGATGATGCAGCTTTTGGCATTCAGTTTGAGGCCATGTTACTGGCTCCAGTCATTTGTTTGGGTGAGACCCTCTTGGAGGAATTCCACATCACTAGGGGAATTAATGACAGCACTCAGCTTGCAGTCATCAGCAAACTTGGCACTTGTTTTGGCCTGCACCTCAGAAAAGTATATCCCAAACAACAGAGGGCCCAAGGTCAGTCCGTGGGGTGCACTGCTCATTATGAGTCTACTGCTTGAAGTGGCTTCCCCTATTTTGATGAGGTGGGTTCTATCAGTGAGCCACTTTGCTACCCATCTGGTAACATACAGAGTGATGCCTAGTTGAGAGAGTGTACCTATTATACCTGAGTGGGGAATAGTATTGAAGGCTTTGGCTAGGTCAAAGTAGGTGATGTGCACCGTCTTCCCTTCGTCCATGGCTTTGGTGACTGTCTCAAAGAAGTCAACCAAATTTGACAGCCATGATCTCCCCTTGATGAAACCAAACTTTGTGGGATCAAGTGTTTGGAGGTTGCCAATGTTCTTGTTAATGAGGTCCATGATAATCCATTCCATGGCCTTGCAGATCAGGCTAGTTAAGCTGATAGGTCTATAATTTCCTGGATCAGCGGACACTCCACCTTTGTGTAAAGGGATGACAGTGGTTGTCCACCACTTGGCTGGGACAAATCCGGTACTCAGGCTTTGGTTGAATAGGGTTCCTAACTGTGCTGCAAGTTCCTGCCTGAGTTCATATAGGATGCAGCCTAGGATGTTATCAGGTCCCATGGAGGCTGTATTTTTTGCTTTAGAGAGGGTGGGGATGAATTGCTCTGTAGAGATATGGGGAGGAGGGCAGGTGCTGGGGATGTCCTGCTCTACTGATGGGGGCACACAAGGATGAAGTTTTCACTGAACTTGCCTGTCAGCTGGTTGGCTACATCAATGGTGTTTGTGTATGTGATGTCCTTGACCACCAGTTCTGAGCAGATCTGACTGCTTCCTTTGAGATTGCAGACATATGTGAAGAAGGCCTTATGATTGTTGTGACAAAGGGGATTACTGCCAGACCAACTATCTAGAATGTTGTAAATAACTATATGTCATTTGTGAATATTGATATGATTTATACAAAAGTGTGTGTAAAATACTGAGCTAAAATATAACCACAGCATGCCCTATTGGAATAGAACAGGAATGCACCTGCACTACTGTGACTGTTTAGATCTGTATGTTTAATGTAAACTGGAGCACAGGAGGTTAACTTGAAAAAAAATCAGAGAAAATAGTTACAATTAAATTGTTTCATAGCCATGTAATACAAGAGATGTTATCTCTCAGGTTCAGTGCAGTAGCAGGCACAATGTCTAGAGCTAGAATTTTTTTGTATTGTCTTGAAAGAGTAGTAATTCCTAGGTTTTATGACTTCCAGGATCTCCAAACTTCAAATAGAAGTGTATTTTTCACAGGGAAATGCTAAAATTCTGTGTTTCTGACAAAGAGAGTTTAGCTTGGGGATTGAGGTTAAGTGACAAAAAGTGATTTCATCCAAGCTAACAAAGCAGTAATATTTGATATTAATTTAAGAACTCTCAGAGAGAGACTGCATTTTGTATTTTGTCCTAATTTTGACCTAACAACATCAACTGGAAACATCTGCTTACCTCTGCACTTTGCCTTGATGTAAGTAAGCTTTAGGGCATAGTAACTATTTTAGATTCAGACAGGAATATAGTAAAGTATAACTTAGATGTTTTCTTTATTTATTTGAGACTGTCCTGCAATGGTGTTTTAAATATTTCCTGTGATTTTGAACTCTGATGTAACTGATTACTTACTTAGTATTGTCTTGTTCTTTTATTATTTATTATTAAATATATTTAAACCTTTCAATTGTGGCTGGTGTGTTTAGAGATATTTAAGCTCTTAGAGTATTTGCATATCTATTTGGTGACACTGTACAGGCCACTCCTAAATAGGCTTGATCTTGGTCAGACTACCATTTGGATTAATAGTAACATTATGCAGTAAGATTGGACACCCTTTGCTAAGGGCCTTAAAGTAGCTAAGTAGTGGATGGTGGTAGTGGAAACTACCTTATAGTATGGGCAGAAGGGGGCATAGCTAGTAAACCTGTGCCAGACTTTCCCAGGTGTGTGTGTGTGTGTGTGTGTGTGTGTGTGTGTGTGTGTGTGTGTGTGTGTGTGTGTGTATACATCAAATCTCAAAGTGTGTCTGTGTGTCAGCTCCTTGGGCAGGGACATGAAGCAATGGCTGAACAAATTGGGTACTGGAGATCTTGGTTTGGCCACTCAGCTAAGATCTCAACCCTATAACTATGCCAGTGGGGAGTCTTACTGTGGATATGGAGAAAGAGGGACAAACCAGCCACAGACTGACTGTGATCTCTATGTGCTCTTAAGGTAAATTGCACTTTACTCTGCGTGTACTTGTCATCCTCCCAGTGTGTACATTCCCCACTGTTGCCAATGGTGAGGATTGAGGCTCCTTCATTACTGGGTCAGTGTTGGGGTGTCACTATTGTCTTTAGTAGATGTGGTCAGTTTGGATTCGAAGTTTGCTTTGGAGGATTTCACCTATGCCACTCTTCAGCTATAGTCTCAAAGCATATTATGTTCCAAGTGAATGGAGAGTCACAACAGTCATCTTCTTCATAAGGGTGGACCATCAACTGACGCCATGAACTACAAAACCATCAGTCTAACAAGACTAATATGCAAAGCTATGAAATTAATTATCCTAGAAATGATCAACAAGGACATCAGCAACCTACAAATGATGGCCTCATCCCACCCAGTTTGGCTTTGTTAAGGGAAGGTCTTGCCTATTTAACCTGGTAGACTTCTTCAAGAAGGTCATTGTAGCTATAGATGAGGGAAAACCATGCATAGCACCTACCATGACCTGGTCAACACATTTGATACAATACCCAACGCAGGTATTGTTGGAAAATCTCAGAACTAGGTATAAATCCCTAAATAACTCTATGGATTGCCAGCTGGCTCATAGAAAGGACCTCCAAATTCAGGATTACTGAGTCTAGCTCCACCAAGAGACTGGTCACCAGCAGAGTGCTCCAGGGCTGCATGCTGGGCCTGCTCCTGTTTGGCATCTTCTTCTTGTAAATCAAGGTTAATATCAAAATCCTCTGGCTCACCAAGTTTACAGATGAATGTAAATTGAGAGCCATGATGTCCCTACTCTTGGCCAGTAATCAAGGACCCTCAGACCTCACCATGGACACTGGTGGGGCATGTTCATTTGGAACAAAAATGGATACACACAGTTTTCCAGATGTAATTCTCTGCACAAGCACAATTTCCCTTAAGAGCACACAGGTAACATACTCCTACCCAAGGGCAGGGTTTCCCTCTCTCTCTCCAGGCCCCAAATAAGACCACACATTGCCCACAGCAGTCGAGTTGAGTCTTCAATCAAGTGTTGCAAGCCAAGTACTTCACTACCCTCTCTGTAAAACCAGTGCTCTGTATCACTGCTCCAAGTAGCTGACACACACACACACACGCGCACACACACACACACACACACACACACACACACACACACACACACACACACACACACACACACATACACACTGAGAAAGGCTGGCACAGATTTACCAGCTATGGATCTATTTGACTCCATCAATGTACCCCCCCAACTCCCTGATCCTTGGTGACTTCAACTATGCCACCATAGACTGGGTGAACTATTCTTACACTAATGTACTCTAAAAATGCTTCCTCGACTTCATCACTTCTAATGCCCTAGATCAGCTCGTCTCATCCCCCACAAGGGGAGGTAACATTCTGGACTTGGTTCTCACCAACGTGGGCAAGCGCTGCACCACTCCCATAGTATGTTCTTCCCTGGTGAGATCAGATTATCGGACTGTCTCATTCAAAGTTTCTATCCCACCCAACCCCCCAGCCATAATAAAGCTAAAAAACTTCTCAAAAGCTGACTACAACCTCCTAAGGGACAGTATCTGTAGCTTCACACCACTGCCCCCCTCAGAGGATGCAGACAATTATGTTGAACAGTATGCCATTGCAGTATACAAGTACCTGTACAACTGCATGGACTCAACCATACCCAATAGAACTAAGACTTGCTCTTCAAGGAAACATACCTGTTTGGTGGACATCCTCTATCAACAGGCTTTACAACAAAAGGAAGAAACTGTTGTCCAAGGGTAAAAAGGAACAAATTCCAAATTGGAAAAACTCCCTCCTTAGCAACAACAAGCAAATTAAATCACTAGTAAAACCCCCCAAGGCCAATTATGAATTGAAACTAGTCTCCATATCAAAGGGAAACCATAAAGTCTTCAGTTATGTCAGGAACCTCCATGGCAAAGCCCAGGTGTGTTCTGAATTAGTACTTAACAGTGTCACTTACACTGATCCTGTTGACTTAGCCAACCTGCTAGCAGATAGGTTCAGTGCAAACTTTACCCCCTTGTCCCCCCAAAGGTTCTTTTGACATCCCCAATACTGATCTCACACCTCACATCTCTGTAGATCAAGTGTTACAGGCCCAATCCAAGGAAAAGAGCACGGCTTCCATGGGGCCTGATAGTATCCCAGGATATATTCTGCACCAAATCCAGCAAGAACTGGCTTTGCCATTGAGCATCTAATTCAACCACAGCCTAAGTACAGGCTTCATTCCAGTAGAGTGGAGAACTGCCATTGTCATCCCCTTGCACAAAGGTGGTGCCACTACTGACCCTGGAAACCTTTGTCCCATTAGCTTGACAAGTCAGATCTGTGAATCCATGGAGCGTATTATTATGGATCTCATAAACAAGGACACAGGCAATCTCCAAACACTTGACACCACCCAGTTCAGATTCATCAAGGGCAGATCTTGCCTGTTGAACATAGTTGACATCTTTGAGACTGTCACCAAGGCCCTGGATGATGGAAAGTCAGTACCTACAGCTTACCTTGACTTGGTCAAGGCCTTTGACACAATCCCCCACTCAGGCATCATCAAAAAACTAACACAACTTGGCATAAATCCCTATCTCATCAGGTGGGTGGCCAACTGGCTCACTGACAGGACCCTCAAAGTCAAAATAGGTACTTACTCCTCTGATAGCAGACCTGTCACTAGTGGAGTTCCCCAGGGATCTGTCCTACTGTTTGGCATCTATTTTGCAGAGGTCCACGCAAAGACATAAGGCCTGTGGCTGACCAAGTTTGTAGACAACTGTAAGTTGGGTGCTATCATTGACTCCCCAAAGGTTGTTAACATACTGTACGAGGGACTCTCAGCAACTAATGACTGGTACCAAAGTCATGGCCTCAAGCTAAATGCAAAAATGTATTATTATACCATTCAGCAAAAACATGGCCCTTACTGATTACCACATCAACGGTAACCCCCTAAGCACACAACCTGTGGTGAGACACCTGGGCACTCAGGTTGATAACAACCTCAAATTCGAACATCATGTAGCGGCAGTGGTCAGAAAAGCCTTTTACTTGGTTCATCTCATAAGTAAAGACATTGCATTCTGAAAAAAGAAGGTTATTACTTCTCTATACTCCATCCTCATTAGACCAATAATTGAGTGCAACACCCTGTTTGGGATGTACCTCTCCAAACATTTGCACCAACTGGAAAGGCCACTGAAATACCTTACAAAGAGAATCCATGGCCTCCAACACCTCTCCTATGCAGACATGCTCACATCTCTATCACTCTATTCATTATCATACAGATTGCTCAGGGGTGATCTGTTTCTCGCCTACAAGGCAATTTTGGAACCTGGCCTACTGGAGATGCTCCATATCCATAAGTCTAACTCCTCACACACTACCTACTCAAAAGACCTGAATAATGCGACATCAACAAAACCTGCTGGAGAGACAAGTTTGTCTCCCATAGGCTGCCCCATCTCTGAAATAGACTTTCCATGCATGTCAAACAGAGCACCTCGCTGACCCTCTTCAAAAGCAACCTTAATGAGTGGATGGGAAACCACAAATTTTCCCCAGGGGTTCCACCTGTGTCCCTCATTAACAGGGGTGACAGGTGCTGACTGAGGTTTCTTTTTGGGGATAAACTTTTGACTAGGCTTGTAAGGGCCCTGGGGACATTAGCCTAGTAACCTCTTATGATCCTACAATGCCCCCTCTGCCCAGACTGTAATGTAGATAATGCCACTAGAATACTCCAAAGCTAGCTACTCTAAGACTCTTGGAAGGGTATCCAGTTATACTGAGTAAAATTAATACTAATACAAATGGTAGTGTTTGACCAATGCAGCAAGGCTTTCAAGAGTGACCACAGTATCACCAAATAAATATAAGTATTCTCAAAAGTTAAAATATTCTATAAAAGACCAGCCACAATGAAAGGTTTAAATATATTTAATAATAAATAATAAAAGAACATGAAACTACTAAATATTTATTTGCAATAAACACCAGAGTCTCATCACAGGAAATAGTAAAAATAATACCGATGGAAAGACTCACACAGATTCAGAAAAGAATACTTAAGCAATCTCACTCTATTTTCCTGACTGATCTCAAGAATTACTGTTTCCCACTTACTTAAGATTCAGAAAAGAATACTTAAGCAATCTCACTCTATTTTCCTGACTGATCTCAAGAATTACTGTTTCCCACTTACTTAATATAGCAAGGCAAGATGAAGTGGGTGAGTGGTCTTGTCAGTTGCAAAACAGAGTGCCCTGAGACTTCTGTATCATCTAGTATTAAAATATCATTTCAGTGCTGGACTACAGAATGACATCACATACACGTGATCAGCTGACTTCTAGTTCCCACACTACCCCTTTTACTAGAAACTGAACCAGAAATTAGCACATATGTGTCACTATACACACAGATATCTTTTTGCTAAGATCTATTATAGCATCTGTAAGATATAAAACCATTTCAAAAACTTCTACCCTTCCATGGTAACAATTAGTTCACCCCTAAAGACAATAGATTAGGATTTCTAGTCCTGGTTTTCACAGACATTTTGTCTCTGGCTGCAATCAGAGCTGCAAGATATAATATTTATGGCCTAAACCAGGTAATTTAATTTCAAACTATTTTTAAAGTTAGCTGTACTGAGATTAACCTGTTTTCTTCCAGTATCATTGGTTGCAATATTTTCATTTCAGCAGTTACAATACATACTGACATACAGGTATATTTATTTTCTGCCCAACAGGACCCACTGTTGGTACATTTTTAACACAAGCAGCTTTACAAATACATTTTCAACACAAGCACCTGTACAAAACAGGTTGATATACAAATGACATATAATTCTTTAGAAAACTACAGCTACCAATGCCGGCATATGTTACACATCCACTACCCTACATCTCCTGGCATAGCTGGCTCTACCTCACATCATCACAGGAGCTATCATAGATTCATCTCACAACACCAACATCCTACAAGAGGGTGAAACACAAACAAATGAATGGTGTGAAAGCAACAGATTAAAGCTTAATGCAAAGAAATGCATTACAGTGTCCTTTGGAAAACATCCACCTAAGCTTATTACTTCATCAATACAACACCCCTAAGAGGTGACCTGATAGCTAGGAATCTAGCAACATATCTCAACAGCAATCTGGCATTTGACCAATATGCAGCTAAGCTAGTAGGAAAATCATTCTATTTCGCCCAACTCATAAGCAAGGCTATGGCATACTAGGTCCCAGGAAGCTATAATGCCACTCTACTCAGCTCTTATCAGATCCATCATTGAGTACAATGCCCCTTGGCATGTACCTAACCAGGAACTTGCAACAGTACACCCTCAAAGATTTATCATCAGGGGGAATCCAGGGTATGAGTACCCTGCCTTACACAGATTGCATTAAGGTCCTATCTCTGTACTGAGTCTCCTACAGGTTACTGAGAAATGATCTATGCCTAACATTTAAGGCATCCACAGATCCAGCTGTGTTGGATCTCATCTGCAAAATAAACAGCACCAGAAACACTAGATCCAAATACTTGGACATAAATAAAACCTGCTGGCGAGACGTATATGGGTCTCTAAGGATCCCACCACTATAGAATAATCTGCCCATCTATGTGAAGCAGCAGAGTTCATCCCTGATCCTATTCAAAAGAAAATGTGATCACTGGATGGGAAATTGCAAATTCATCCCCAATCTGGACCACATGTCACTTTTGGACAAGTCAATGAAATCTCAAGGAGATAAAGTGTGGACCAAGCTCCAAAAAATGTCAATGAACAAAAAAAAAAGTGCTGAGATGCCACAGATGAATCTTTAATGACAAACACAACTTTCACACACACACACACTAAAAAATAACTTTCACTACAAAAGCTTCCTGTAGTGTCACTTCCTGTTGCAAACATCACATCCTTAAATATATGTATAGGCTTTGCCTTAAGTACACACTTTAAGGTGACAGCTGTCTGCTCTTAATGCTTTTATCCATTTGTATTCAGTTCTTTCAGTTTGGTTAACAATGTCCCTCCTGTATAACGATCAATAGTAACAACTTCCAAGTTATGAACTTTACTTTCCTTCTGAATAAGCTTTTAAAGGGCATTTGTCTCATCCTTTCTTATTATGTCTGACAAATGGTTACAGATCATTTCATTTAACCTATAACCAGTCTTACCAACATAATAACTTGGGCACAGATTACAAGTTTTTAAATTTATTACATTACTTGGGTTGCAGTTTGCATAACAAGTAAGCTTATACATTGTACCTGATTTTGGATATACAAAATTAACATCCCCATTAATCAAACTGCAGTATGTGCAGCTCCCACAAGGATATGTACCATATTGCTTTATTTGATGGATATCTTTTTGATTTTTATAACACAGCTTTTGCTTAAGATTATTCACTTTTTTATAAATAAACATAGATCAATTGTAGGTATCTTGTAAGAGCTTGCCAAAGCAGGCACTGACATGTGCTATCTACTGTAACCTTGGTTTATGAAGCCCCATGAAGGCTCCAGGGCAAATGCAGTTTGTACATCCCTGTGCCCCCACACGCACATCACATATTCTTTATCTCACTTTCTTGCATGTGTCAGCACTGCAATAGGCTGGACTGTCTAGCTCATACCCTGTTAAGTGAGAAAGCATTAACCATCCTTTCTTCCCTTCCCCCACCCACATCCTCCAGTCCTTGATCTAATAATCTATCTCGTCTCAGCTGGTCATAGTTAGAACTTCCTTTCTCAATGCCATGGAGCTAGTCATCATTCATTTGTATTTTTTGGGCAGCTTTTATTCCAAGAAACATCTTCCCTTTAAGGCACATTCCTTCATTAGATGGACAAATAATTTATTTTCTGAAAATAACATTGATCCTCAAAATCTGTTTATTTAACTAAACTCTATACAGTACTGCCAGGATCTGTAGATATTTTAAACAAGCTTTTTTTAAACATAGATTTTGAAACTTGGAACTTGAAACCTGATGTGTCAGGCAGCAAGAACTGAAAAGAGTAGATAAATATTTCCAAATCCCATCATTAAATTAGCAATCATGTTAGCTCCAAATGATATGCTGTTAACATTGTGGCATGTTTGCCACATATGGTGGTGCTCTTACTAGCAATTTAGTTATGTTAGCCAGGAAATTAATTTTCTGTATTCATAAATCCCTATCCATATTTGCTCTCTGAAAAGAATGCCTTGCTGTGCTTAAAGTTTCTTAGCTCACTGATATTTGTTTTATTAAAAACTGGAGAGATTATTGCATTACTTATGAAAACACATTCAATGAACATAATTAGAACAGTTTTCATATACTCATACTTCTGAGGTATACAAACAGGCACACGTGCACTCACACACACACGCACACTCACACACACAAATTCCTCAGACCACAATGCATTACTGGAACTTGAGGTACAACTACTCCCATTAGTTTACTCTCTTAAACTGTACATTGCACTGCAACAACTGAATTTTCTACCTTTTTTGTCTACCAGGACTGGTCTTGTATTACTTATTATAGCACTATGTGTTGCTTATAATTGCCATCTCTCAATTATTGTATATTACCTACCTATACTGCCAAAGGGTTGTTTTTTGTATCTTTAAGCAGACTCCTGTGATCTCTCTGTATATAATTTTTTGTACATTTTCTTATATTTTTCTTGATAAAACATTTATACTGTATGCCTTTACTGACTCTCTGTACATGAATACTAACTCTCTGTACTTTTCCTGTGTCCCCTCTGAAAATTGGCTCTGCTCAAAGGGTCAGATCAGTTAACAAATTATGTCTACACAATGCAATTCTGAACTTCCATCAAGGATGGAAAACAGCAAAGAACATCCAGAAGAAATGTTGTAAAGCACTATTGTGGTTTTGGCCATCTAAATCCATAAACAATGTACCAAGCAATGGCTACAGAAAGAGGGCACATGAGTTAGAATTAGTTAATTTTTAAAAATGTAGCTTTCAGACTCATATGCATATGATGTAAACTGAACTGCACACAAGAAAGCAGTGCCCACAAAATGCACCCAAGAAGACATGCAGCAGCTTAGAAAAGCCTGCACACAGCATGTCATGCATAGTGCATCAGTGCATCCACACAGGAAACATAGTCATGTCTGCAGAGCACAACTGCCTCTGCAGCCAAAGCTAGAATGAATGCAGTCCAACCAAGATCAGCCTTGCAGCCAGATTACTCAGTAGTAATATAGAGCATGCAGTAACACATTACAACATACAGATTACATATACAACCCTCCAGATTCTTAACAATTTAACACCAATACAAATAAGCTTCATGGCATAAAAGTCACAACCACAACTTTACAGATGAGTAACAACTCAGCACAAATATAAACTTGCAGGAGTATACCATAGCATACAGGTCACATACACAAAATGCAGCTGGAAAGCTCCTCTGCATCACTATGAACAAACAGTAACACATCCTCTCTCAAAGAACACATACTCTGCAGCTGAACAAAAACTTAGATTGGGTATAAATATATACAGTAGTGGATCACAGCATAGCACCTTCAGCTGGATAACAACAACTCACCACAGTGTAACACAGTAGCATCCTTGCCAGTTTCTAACACTATGAGGAGAAGAGGGAAGGTATGAAAGATGCCCCAACTGAATCCACAAGTGTTCGTGTTGTTAACCAGAGATACAAGCATTATAGGCAGGAAACAGGTAGCCCCTTCACTGTAATTCCAGATGTATATTAGGCCTGAGCTGATTAGGTTTGTCACTGACACTAAAACCAGAATGTATCTTTGGGGAGGAGTCTACAGCAACTTCTAGTGGCAGGAGACATCCTTGTAAGAACAGAGCTGCTATCATGCAAAGGAACTTTGGACAAAGGCAGTACCTTTGGAGTGGAAGTATTTACTATCTGTGGAACTGTTAACTTCCTGTTTTGTGTAGGCCCTAAAGAAGAATAACTGTAAACCATGGAAATTTTGAAACAATTTTGACAGAGTCTGTAAGTGCACTGTATTGTATGGAAGTCATTCTGAACTGTTATTTTCCACAAAACTGTAAGTACTGTTTTAAAGACTAGATTTCATTTAAGTTTTCTGTTTCTAACTGTTCTGCCAAAACAATATGCTTTGTTCACCTCCCTTGCAAACAAACATTATGCTGAACCCTGAAAAGCTGATGGTTAACAGTGTTTCTCTACTACTAGTGAACTGAATACAAGAACAGGTATAAATATGCAGTAACACCACAGCTCAAAGATCACATATACAACCCTATATTTGCATGATAACTTAGCACAGGTACGACCATGCAGTAACACATCACTGTAGAAAATCACATACACAAAAGCACATGTACACACCATTTTAAAGATGAACAGGTGATTACAGGACAGTGTTCAGTGTGTGTGTCTTTACAGGGAGTTACTAAGATTAGTTCATGTGAACTTATTCCTTGAGTTCAGTAAAGATTCTTGTTGAATGCACATCATGTCTAACATCTACTCATGCAGAGATAATGACTATGTGCTTTCTTTTTAGTCTACATATACTATCTGTGGTGTAACACAGAAAAAGCAGTCATTATATACACCCAAAGATAACTAGAGGATACTGGCACAGTAGCAGGACAGACAAGGTATCAGCTGTAATCATGTGCCCTCTTGGTATTGTAGTGTATTGCTGCGGTCAGAGTGTACAAGGACAATAAACTTGTCTGTCTAGCCACATTTACAGACACGACCATGTACATTATGCATCTGCAGTTATGCGTAGTGAGACATGAATAAATCTCTCTCTCTCTCTGATGCATTAGGAATGTCAAAAACTGAATAACACAATTACCATAAACCTATACAAGATGTAAACGCCAAATATTGTCATACTGTGTATGTCCGTATTATGTAAACAAGAATATAATATGAAGGACATGGATTTAGACAACACACATACAAATAGGTTCATAGGTTCATAGGTTCATACTAGGCTATCTGCCCTAGGGCATTTATAAGCCTAGCCCATAGATATGTGGCTTTCGCCACCTCTTTAGTTTGAATAAAACTATGCCTATTATTTTGCTGTGCCTCTGTCAAGCAGTGACACTGAAGTAATCCCTGGGGTATATCTGCGATCTCCCATCCATTGGTCAAGATTCCTCTTGAACAAGGCCAGCGAGGTGCTCTGCCTCACATGTACCGGGATTTTGTTCCACAGCATAGGGAGTCTCTGGGTGATGAATCTGTCCCTCCAGCACGTCCTATTAATAACGTCGTGCTTTAAGTCTCCCCCCTTTGTGGTTCTGAGGGATCTAGATTTTTTGAGGTGAAGCATATTCATCAAATCTGGGTTTGACATGGCCTTATATGTCAGGCACAGGTAACCTCTGAGCAAGCGGTATGAGACTGAATAGAGCTGGAGTTCTTTCAGTCGGGCAGCATAAGACATATTTTTGAGACCCTTTATCCTCTTGGTGAGGAACTTTTGGGGTCTTTCCAGCTGCTGCAGGTGTCGGGTCAGATACATTCCGAATGGGGCATTGTACTCAATCATAGGTCTAATGAGTGATGAGTACAGGGGACGATGACCTCCCTTGATCTAGATGTGAATCCCTTCATGATCAGGTGGGCAATGTAGAAGGTTTTCCTGACTACTTTAGCAACATGAGTGTCAAACGAGAGGCTAGTGTCAACCTGGGTCCCCAGGTCCCTGATGAATTCTTCTGTGCTCAGTGGATTGCCACCTATATGGTAGCTAGGGGTAACCTTGTTTTTCCCGAAGGGTATGACTATGCATTTCTTGGCGTTTAACTTTAGGCCATGGCTCTGGCACCAGTTATCCATTTCTGTGAGGCCCTTCTGAAGGATATCTGTGTCAGAAGTGTTTTCGACTATGGCGCCCAGTTTGCAGTCATCTGCAAACTTTGTCAGCCATAACCCTCCTGTGTTTGCTTGTACTTCAGAAAAGTAGATGCCGAACAAGAGTGGACCCAGGACTGAGCCCTGTGGTACACCACTTGTGACAGGCTTTGAGTCTGACATGGCTCCAGCAACTCTGACCCTGTGGGTTCTGTCACTTAGCCAGTTTGCAACCCATCTTGTGATGTATGGGTTTACATTCAAGCTGATGAGTTTTTCGATGATACCTGAGTGGGGTATTGTGTCGAAGGCCTTTGCCAGGTCGAGGTAGGCTGTATGGACTGCCTTTCCCTCATCAATGGCCTTGGTGACTGTTTCGAAAAAGTCAACCAAGTTTAAAAGGCATGATCTGCCTTTGACAAAGCCAAACTGGGTTGGATCCAAAGTCTGCAAGTTCCCTATGTCTTTATTTATGAGTTCCATTATGATCCTCTCCATGGCTTTGCAGATAAGGCTTGTTAAGCTAATGGGACGGTAATTTCCAGGGTCGGTGGAGGCACTGCCCTTGTGAAGTGGGACCACAGTTGCCGTGCGCCACTCCTTGAGTACGTATCCTGATGTGATGCTAAGATTAAACAGCTGTCCTAACTGTGGGTTTAATTCCTCATTGAGTTCGTGGAGCACACAGCTGGGGACACCATCCGGTCCCATGGAGGCTGTGTTTTTTGCCTTGGAGAGAGCAGTTCTCACCTGGGCGTTGGAGATGTTTGGGGGGATACAATCCTCTGGCATAGATAGCTCTCCTTTTGGGGGGGATAGGGGGGAGAAGTTTGCACTGAACCTGTCAGCCAGTATGTTGGCAATGTGTGTAGGTTCAGTAATCTTCACATCATTTTGGACTAATTCTGAGCATATCTGGGAGTTTCCTCCTAGGTTTCTAACATAGCTAAAGAAGGCTTTATGATTGTCTTTTGTGTCCTTGGCGATTTTTCTCTCAAAATTAGCCTTGGATGATTTTATGAGAGCTCTTAGTTTTTTACTTATAATGATCAAAGGTGTCTTACCTTTCAAGGATTTTGCTCTATCTTGTAGTAGCTTCCTCCTTTTGTTGTAGAGCTTGTTTATGGCTGGGGTCCACCAGACTGGACGCTTGCCTTTGGTACAAAGAGTCTTAGTTTTGTTTGGGATTGCCTGATCCATGCAGTCCTGTAGGTGCTGGTAGAAGGCGTTTGTAAGTGATTCAGCGGTTTGAGTAATGTTTACCACTGGCTCAGGGGCCTTAAAGGAGACCATACTAGTTTTTAGAAGTGTGAAGTCAGCTTTTGAGAAGTTTTTCACTGTGGTCTTTTTTATTTCAGGTTGGGGCGGGATGAGGACCTCCAGCGAGATTAGTTTATGATCTGATCTCACCAGTGAGGGGTATACTTCCGGTGTTGAACATTGTGAACCCATGTTTGTGATGATGAGATCAAGTATGTTTTCTCCTCTTGTGGGGATGGTGACTAGTTGTTCCATGGCATTTGAGTTTATGAATTCCAGGAACCTTTGGGCTAGAGAGTTTGGGCTTGAGTAGTGTTCCCAGTCTATATTAGGGTAGTTGAAGTCACCTAGTATGATGGTGTTTGGAGATACATTTATCCCCTCCAGTGTTTTCAGGAAGGCCGTGTGAGGTTCCTGAGTTTGAGAGGGTGGCCTGTAACATGCTACAAATTGCAGAGCAGTCTTGCCTATGGTTAATTGCACCTGGATGGTCTCCGATGCATCGTGCGTTGCCACCAACCTTGAGGTGTGGGTGTCCTTTATGAATATGGACACCCCCTCCTTTTGGTGTTGTCCAGATTTTGGGGCCGGAACGCATGATATGAGGTGAAACCTGATAGTGCTGGGGTGCTCTCGGAGCCTTGAACCAGGTTTCTGTCACAGCACAGACATCGATGTTCTCCATACTGAGAAGGGCCTCGAGTGTGTGCATCTTGAGATTGAGACTTCTGGCATTGAGCAGCATTACCCTTAGTTTTTTCCTTTTTGTGTTCTAGGGTGGTAGGTTTAGAATTTGAGCCTTACCTAAAAAAGGCACTATGGGGGTGGCAAGAGCCTTTGCCAATATCCGGAAGCCCAAGGGTGACAGGTGCAAGCCGTCCCTTGCGAAGCAGCGTGGCTTGTCCAGCATGTCATCCCAGGCAGACAGACATTGGATCCCCTTTGAATGACACCAGAATTTAAGCCAATTGTTAAAGCTGATCATCTTATCACTGTATTGTGGCATCATTCTAGGTGAAGGTAGGATACTGCTCAAAGTCAGGGTCATACCTGCTTGGGCTACATAATCAGAGAGCTCCTCAATGTCTCTTTTCATGTAGTCCAAGGAGGTACGTCTCAGGTCGTTGACACCAGCATGGACAATGACTGAGTCGTACTTGTACCTGCTGTTGAGAGACCTGAGTGCTTGCGTTATGTGGCGGATTCTAGCGCCCGACAGGCAGCTTACTGTGACCTTCTCCTTACTCAGTCTGGTGAGCGGGACGTCAGTGTGTCTGACTATGGAGTCACCAATGACGAGTGTGTCTGGCATTGTGTTTGGCCTTAAGGGCTGTGACTGTTTGACACTCTGACTGTGTGGTCTATGTGCTGCATGTGTTTGGTCCTGAGGTGGTAGTTGTTTGGGTGTCTGCTTTGGTGGCCTCTACTGTTTTGGTAGATTTTTGATCAGAGACTCCGAGTATATCTTTGTGTGATTATGTGTATGATTTGAAGTTGTGATGGTACTATGTGTGACTGGGTATGTAGTGTGTGTGGTTTCCTTCTCCTCCTGTCTGGTCTTGTCAGTCCTGTGTTGAGAGAGCTCAGCCTCCAGTTTGGCCATATAGTTGCATCTCTCACATGTATTTGTGTTTTGTGGGAGAAGGAGAGGATTGTCTGTGTACATGAGGCAATTGTAACATTGCCTCAATATTCCCAGGTTCACCAGTTGAGCAGAAGCGGACACTAGCAACTGTTCCCTCGACATGCTAGAAGTAATAGATAAAAAAATTTACAAAAGACTCCAAGGGATGTGGGTTCTAGGCTGGTGGGGTACTATCTCTAATAAAAGTGCTTTATCAAGGTGCAAGTACTGTAGGAGCAAGTGCTAGGCTTTAGAGATAGAGAATAGTCTACTTGGGAGTCAAGTAGAGATGAACTTTTTAGTTATAGGATACGCTGGTTAGATCAGCAATACAGTTCGAGGAAGGTAGTTATAAGGGAAAATTTGAAGAGTGGAATTTAGGTAGCCCGAATAGTTTAACCTTGATTAACCGCCGCTGCTCTTGTGTGCACCTGTGGCAACTCCGCGCTAACTCGTGCTTTATAGCAGGGGGCTGGAAAAAACAGGAAATGACCCAAAATGGCCAACGAATTACTAGTTGCTGCTTCTAACCACTCCTCTGAGGACAAACAAGCAGCTCAGTACTCCCCACTCCCACTGGTGAGTAAAGCAACTACCTCTGGCCACACAAGAAAATGGAGGAACACAGAAACCAAATACAAAGCCCAGGGATCAGCAAAATCTGATCACTGGAACAACTAGCTAGGAAAGTTTAGGAAAGGAGAAGTATTTTTTTTTTTTTTTTTTTTGCAAACAGACACAAAATGCAGTAAATGCTTTGTTTTCGACTAAATTGCTATCAAAGGCTGGTACACTTGAGTGTATTAGCCTGTTTGTTACTTTTAAGCAAAACTTTAGCCAACAAGTGCAATCAACAATTTAAGCACACAAAAACAGGAAAATAAGGTAATAAAACAGTAATATAGGCACAGACAGTATTCGAAAAGCTCAAAAGATCGAAAAATGCAAAATAAAAGTTTACAAAAATACTTATGATCAAGAAAGTTGCTTTTTTGCTCTCTGCTGGCTTAGGAACTCTGCAGGGGACAACGAGGAGCTATGCCAAGTTCTCTAATGCCAGAAAAGCCCGCCAAAGCGTGCTTTATAGCAGGGGGCTGGAAAAAACAGGAAATTACCCAAAATGGCCAACAAATTACTAGTTGCTGCTTCTAACCACTCCTCTGAGGACAAACAAGCAGCTCAGTACTCCCCACTCCCACTGGTGAGTAAAGAAACTACCTCTGGCCACACAAGAAAATGGAGGAACACAGAAACCAAATACAAAGCCCAGGGATCAGCAAAATCTGATCACTGGAACAACTAGCTAGGAAAGTTTAGGAAAGGAGAAGTATTTTTTTGTTTTTTTTTTTTTTTGCAAACAGACAGAAAAAATGCAGTAAATGCTTTGTTTTCGACTAAATTGCTATCAAAGGCTGGTACACTTGAGTGTATTAGCCTGTTTGTTACTTTTAAGCAAAACTTTAGCCAACAAATGGTGCAATTTGAGACAACGTCCCTTCACTGGTGCTTTGGTCCTTCCTTAACTACTGGGTGGATTCAGACTGCATCTATACTGATCCCCATAACAACATGTACAGGGCATATAACATAAATATATGTACTGTAACAGGGCAGAATATAGCAGCTGTAATAGGTTCCCCTATGTTTTGATAAAGATAGATGTTTCAAAGCTTCAACAAGTTTGGAAAAACTGCTCAAAGCTTCAATGTATGAACAAAACATAAAAACATTTTTGCAAGAGGCAAACCTCCTTTCATCCCTCATGTCCTGCTCCACATCTGATAATGCAGGCATTCCACCTAAACTGGGAAAATGGATCCATCTTTCTATTCCTGTTGTCACCAAAGGGAGTTCCCCATGGCTAGTGAGCTTCCTCTGAAGTGCTACACCTTGGTAACATGCTGCTGTTGGAGGAGGTTGACATGCTGCATGTTATCATGAAAGAACCAAAATGGCCAGTAGTGTTTCTCCCTTAATGAGGTGGCAGTGGCAGGGAATAACCATACTGGGAAATAGAACAAAGAGACAGAGGGACCAAAGCCACTCAAAGGTGTAGTAAGTTCCATGGAAAACTAGGACAAGGAAGTTGGAAATGTATCAACTCCCTATAAATATGGACACCATATTTTAATCATGAGAAACCAATGAAACCAAGAAAGACAGAAGATATTTTCTGCTATAATTTTAAGGGTACAATTGACACAGGCATACCCTATGTTTCAGGCCTTTGTAGTACTATAAGAGAACCTGTAATAGTGTCTTCATAACTCACAATGTGCCACATAACCAACTCTCAAGTTATCAAGATGACCCATCTCTTTTTGGGGATCTGCCCAGTAAGGTATTCATTATGCCAAGCCTAGTGCTGCAATTATAAACTGCCCCTCCAGATAGGACTGACTAAATCAAGGCCTTCTCTACTACATGATTCACAACCATCACAGCCTCATACAGGGCCTCCTACATTGTCTGACCTCATTCCTCTGCCTATCATTTTTCAGAAAATATTCATTGAACATCAATACCTCATAAAACCTGTACATTTATGAAAAAAGGATGCATTAATAGACTGCAATATAAGCAGCACACAAACACAGAAAATCCATACAGGAATATTAATCTATATAAATTCAGGTAGCATGACAAAAGAAGATGGCAGTGCACATTGTGCAAACCAATATACATCACAGAAGATTATACATGCGTGCAGGTAGCAAGACGCAGGAGGATCAGTGTGCATGCCATACAAGCAAAGTTATATGTAGCAGTAAATTTTACATACATGCAGGGAAAAAGATGATGGCAGTGCACTGTGCATGTCACTAAATATTGCACTAGTTTCTACATGCAGGCAGGCAGCAGGACAAAGAAGGATGGAAAACCAGTGTATGTTACAGTTTGTTCTATGTAAGTGCAGATAGTAGGACAGCAATGTACACCAGATATGCCAATATATGTTCCAGTACATTCTACATACATGCAGATAGCACTCACTGTGTATGCCAGTATATAATACAGTACATTCTATATACATGCAGGAAACAGGACATGTGGAATGCAGCAGTGTCAACTATGTATGCCAGTATATGCTGTATGTATACATATATATATATATATATATATATATATATATATATATATATATATATATATATATATATATATATATATATATATATATATATATATATATATACACATATATATATATATATATATATATATATATATATATATATGGGTCTACTTCTTTTGACCTAACTTTCATTTGCCTGACACTCATTTTCCTGACCCCGTTTGACTGAAATTTCATTTGACTGGCAAGTATTATTAGCAAGAAAATGGAATATGCCCCCTTCCCCACTGCAGTGCGACCCTGGAGTTAGAATATATATAATTAGGGTGGGTGTGGGGGGCACAGTCCCCCTCTTCATTTCATATGATATTGTTAACTTTTGATGTAATATTGCTTAGTAACACCCCCCCCTAACTATATATTCTAACTCCAGGGTCACACTGCAGTGGTGAAGGGGGCATATTCCATTTTCTTGCTAATAATACTTGTCAGGCAAATGAAGTGTCAGGCAAATGAAGTGTCAGGCAAATGAAATTTGAGTCATTTGGTCTCAGGCAAATGAGTGTCAAGCAAATGAAAGTTAGGTCAAAAGAAGTAGACCCATATATATATATATATATATATATATATATATATATATATATATATATATATATATATATATATATATATATATATATATATATATATATATATATATATATATATATATATTTTTTTTTTTTTTTGCAAAATGTTAAGGCTGAGCCTTCATGATTGACAAATGATTATTATTATATACACATCGTTGCATTGTTGTTGCAGGGCACAGGAGGACTACAATGTACATTACAATTGCCAGTTTAATTTACTGTACACACGTGCAGGTAGAAAAAACAAGAGGATGGCAGTACACCTAATGTGTGCCTATATACACTACAGTACATTCTAAATACATACTGCATGACACAGGAATACACCAAAGTACCTTTAGAAATTTCTTTAAGGCAAACTACTTAATCCTAAGTAATATACTGGCAAGCTTCAAATCATGACCACTCACAATTAACTCCACTGAACACACAGAAATGTACATCACCACATTATACCAGCATGGAAACAGCTGCATTGATACAGCTGTACCCCATAGGAACAGGTACAGGGAAAACCCCAGAAACAAACCCACATGGTGGAACCATAATATCAACAAGCTTTACAATAAAAGGAAAATAATTTTGACCAAAAGTAAGAAGAGTAACTCCCAGAATGTTAGAGCCTTTGTCACTAAAATAAACAAACAACTCAGGAGCTTAATAAAATACACCAAAGCCAAATCTGAGGCTAAAACAGTTACCCAAACCAAGGACAATCACAAGGCATTTTTAGTTATGTTCGTAATCTCAAAAGCACAACACAACAATTTGCCGAGCTGATTGAGAACAATGTTAACTGCACTGAGGCTGAAGATATAGCTAACCTACTGGCTGATAATTATGGCTCTCTCTCTCTCCCCTCTGTCTGTCCCTCAAGATAGTCCTGAAACTGGCTCACCTCCAGGTATCACACAAGACCAAGTCCTCAAAGTGTTATCAAAAGCAAAATATACTTCATTGATGGGTAGTGACAAAATATCCTTGGATGCATCTTAAATAGTATGAAGCACTATTTTGCCACACCCCTAATAACACTGTCCGGTATCAGCCTCCATACAGGTTTTGTACCAAGTGAATGGAAAACAGCAACTGTCATCCCCTGCATTAGGGAGGAACTTCCACAGACCCATAAGTCTGACCAGCCTCATATGCTAAGCCATGGAAAGACTTATCATGGAATCAACTAATCAGGACATAGAGAACCTCCAAACACTGGACTCATCACAGTTTGGATTCATTAAGCGCAGGTCAACATGGTAGATATTTTTGAAAAAGTCAAAGGAATGGATGAAGGCAAAATGGTACAGATCACATACCTTGACCTGGCCAAAGCCTTTGACACAATTCCCCACTTAGACATAATAGGAAAGCTAAATAAACTGGGAATAAACCCCCTATATCACCCACAGGATGGCCACCTGGTTCACAAATAGGACGCAGATAAACAAAATAGGGGAAGTTGCCCCCACAAAGAGACCAGTCACCAGTAGAGTCCCCAGGGTCCTGTGTTGGGACCTCTCCTGTTTGGCATCTACTTTTCTGAAATAAAAGCCAATACCAAAGGGCTCTTGCTGACTATGTTTTCAGATGACTGCAAACTAGGATAAGTCATTGAATCCCCAAATGACTTAGCCATCCTGCAGGAATGTTTGTCTCAAATAAATAACAGGTGTGAAACTAAATGTCAAAAAATGCTTTATTATAGCCTTTGGGAAGTCATCTATACCAGGGAATTACCACAGTGAGAATACACCCCTAAGAGTTGACTCAGTTGTTTGCAATTTGGGACTTTATGTGGACAGTGACCTAGCTTTTGACCAACATGTGTCATTTCTTGTATGAAAGGTCTTCTATGTTGCACAGCTTATAATCAAATGGATTGTTTCTAGATATAAGGATGTCATTGACCCCCCCCCCTTTACCCAGACCTCATCAAGCCAATCATTGAATATAATGCCTCCTTTGGCATGTATCTGTCCAGACATATGCAACAACTGGAACCTCCACACAGATACCTTACTAAAAGGATACATGGCCTAAATACATCTTATAGG
Source organism: Protopterus annectens (assembly GCF_019279795.1). Taxonomy (NCBI): domain Eukaryota; kingdom Metazoa; phylum Chordata; order Ceratodontiformes; family Protopteridae; genus Protopterus; species Protopterus annectens. The sequence continues at coordinate 1,896,245,425 of NC_056733.1, read as the reverse complement.
CCAATATGTGTTTCAGTACATTCTGTATATGCAGATTGTAGGATGGCAATGCATGCTATGTATATGTTACAGTACATGCTTCATATATGCAGGCAGCAGGATAAAAGAGCATGGCAGGGCAAATCATGCATACCAATATATTCTATATTACATTTTATGTACATACAGGAGGCAGGATGTTGGCACGGCACATACTAGATGTGTGCCAGTAGCAGTAGACAAGAGGATAGCAGTACATAATGCATTTGCTAGGATGTACTACATTACATTATTTATTCATGCAGACATCAGGACACACAGGAATAGTAAATGATGCTCAGAGGTGCAGAAGGCAGGGATATGGCAGTGCACATAATAATCTACTTTTTAACACATTTTAATGATAGGCAGGTAAAATGGCACAAGGAGATGAAGTGGACTCTGCACATGCCAACATTTGTTACAGTACATTCTACATATATGCAGGTAGCATGACAGAGAAGGATGACAGTGTGCTCAGTGCATGCCAGGATATATTCCAGTACATTGTGCATACAAGTCTGAAGCAGGACACAGGTTGATGGCATGGTATAACCATGTAGATAGCAGGACAGCAGTGCATAACAATGCATGTCACAATAAATTAAATTCTACTTATACCCATATAACAGGAAGATGTCAGTGCACACCATACATGCTAGCATATATTACAGTACATTGTACATGCATGCAGCAGATCAGAGAGGATGCCAGTGTATACCATGCTTGCTGCTCTGTGTTATAGTACATTCTATACATAAGCGGGCAGAAGGACATAGGAAGATGGCAGTGCAAACTGTTCATGTCATTATGTGTTACAGTAAATTCTACATGCATGCATACTTTACACAACTTTCTACATACATGCAGGTGGCAGGACACAAAGATAACAAGACACAGTTAAATGCCAGTGCACACTGTGAAAGCAAGCAGATATTACCATAAATTCTATCAATCTGAAGATAGAACACAAGAGGATAACAGAGTAAACCTTACATGCCAGTAGAGATTACAGTACACTTTACTTGCCTGTGTCATGTAGGATACACGTGAAAGTCAGTGCACAGTGATTTTTAAAATATGTTGCAGCACATTCTTCATACATTCACAGAGCAGGACCTAGGAGGATGGCAGTACACACTGTGTGTACCATTATATGTTACAGTGTATTTAAAATACATGTGGAAAGCATAACATAGTAGGACTGCAGTGCACACTGTGCATGTCAACATATGATACAATTCCTTCTACTTAACTATAAGTAGCAGGAAACAAGACCATGAAAGTGCACATGGTACATGCTGGTATGCATGCCATATGTTAAGTACATTCTACTGTTCATGATTTGGGAAAAAAAGTCTCTCATTTGTCTATAGCATGTTGCAGTATTTACACTGGGCAGGATTCACGAAGCCTCCGTGTAAGAGTTATAACTCTTACACGGAGGCTGCAGTTAAAAGGAGTGATGTCAGCATGCTTTGCATATTCATGAGAGCATGCTGAATCACACATAAGTCTAACACGGTCCGTGTAAGTCAGTAGGGGCGTGTCCGTAGGCTGAGCCCTGCAAGCGGACACACCCCCAGAAGTGTAAAAGTGCCCAAAGTAAACACCCACAACAGAGTCCACGGAAATGTGAATAAACACAACACAACACATGCCCCCACAGACTATGAACATAAAATATATAAATGAACATGTTATATATATTTTTTAAATTGTAAAAATGTTTAACCGTGAGTGTGCTCGTTTGCGTGGGCGTGCCTGTAGTGCAGCTACAGTTAGCAGTCAGTGGGAAAGCATATAAGAACTAAATATGCAAAATAAGCCAAGAAACAATAGCGTAGTGGTAGAGATGTTGGCTGAAGAACAGGCATTCATAGTTCGAGCCCCCACAACACCATTTTTTTTTTTTTGCAAAATAAGCATGAAACAAGTCCCTGACAAATATGTACACATAAAACCACAATTTATGTAAAATGTAATGAAATAGCCCATTTATATTGAAGAAATGTGAGGTAACAAAAGAATAAAAAATGCCAGATGTGCTCATAGCTGAGCTACAGTTTAACAGAGTGAGTGCATCTGCCCGTAGATGAGCAGTGGTTTAACTGGTGCAAAATGAGTGCCCATAGCTGAGCAGTGGTCTAACATGCTAAATCTATGTGCCCCTAACTGAGCTGAGCGTAATATGCGTGCCGATAGCCAAATGAGGCTTAAAGCAGCATACCCCGTTTGCGCGGAGCTGCGCACCGCACAAACAAGCTAACCGACGGGCAACGTTGAGCAAGCCGTATCTTAGGTTCATAGGTTCGTACTAAGCTAACGGCACTTGAGAGACATTTTAAGCCTAGCCAATTATCCCTTGTGAGATTCAAACCCTGCACCTTGGGCTTGCAAGGCAAGCACCTTAACCATTAGGCCATCCTCAAAACTGCCTTTACACAGACACACCCATCAGCATGTCTAGACAGTCATGAAAAATAAAAAGCAGTGGCCAGGTTCAAACCCAGGATACTATACACCATAGTCAAGGTACCCAACCACTAAGCCATGACAGCAGTACCTAGAAATGCAATAATAGCTAATATATAGGAATGAATACAAACTGGAGCATGACAATGCAGGTTTACTGAAGTTGATACAATTCCAAAATGGCCAATCACAGATATGTGTGGGAAAAACGGACTATATAAGCCCCATAGGCAGGAATACACAGCATAAACGATTGTAGAACTGACCTGCAGGCAGAATGACAGGAGTAGGAGAGGGTAGTTGCTTTCGAGCACAGAGGTGGGGTGTTGAGGAGTCCAGGTACATGGTCTGGCTCCTAGTCCATAATCATGAGGCCCAACTCATGCAGGGCCAGGTCCTCTGGGGAGCATACAGGGCAGAGGCGTGGGACCGGTTGGCTCATGATCTCACCAGTGCCACAGGGATTCCAAGGACTGGTGAGCAGGTCCTTCACCACCATGCGGACCTAAAGAGATGCAAGCAGGACCAACTGAACCTTTGGATCCAGGAGGCCCGGCAAACACCCAACGCCGCACTACTGAGTAAGTAACATTTAATTATGTATGTAAGAAATTAAACTAGCTGATATTATGGAGATGTGTATTCCAATCTTATTTAATTTATATTACAGCTGCAGATGTCCGTTCTGCGAACCACAGAGCCTATGGCGATAGGCTGGTGTGGTTGCGCCACCAGGCAGGTCAGTAATCCACTACCAGTAACTGTAAAGAAATATAAAAGTATGACAGTCAGCAAAAGAGTGCAGTGTAGTCAGTAAGGAATAAAATCTGCAAGTAACAGTGTGAAAGTGTCTGCAAGTATTGCTTGATTACAAAAGTGTATTTCAGCCTGTAAGTTAAACCAAAAAATGAAACTGTCTGACATATATTCTGAAATAAAAATGCCCTACCTGTAAGAAAATAGTACACAACCTGCAGCAGGCTGAAAAGTATAGCTGCAGAAGATGATGAAATCACATGTGTGAAATATATCCCTGTGGAAATACTGAAACATGACAGAAGTGAGACTGCTGGAAAGGATTGTAATAACGACAGGTAAAACATGTCAATAAAGCCTAGAAGTAAGTACCATCCTGAATAGTAAAATGAAAGCAAGTGAGAGAGTGTGAGAAAGTGTCATGAATCCAGCAATACAGTAGTAATAACCCCTGAATAAAGTATACTGCAGTCAAGACAGAATGAAATGCATGTGAGATTCAAAACCAAACAGCAACATCTGTTCAAAGTGTTGCTGCATCTGGAATGTGTATCCCAAAATCTGGATATGTTGCTCTCAGTCTGCAATATGCAGATAGGATGATTGTCTGATATACCAAACATCCACACTTGTCTACATCTATATAAAGCAAATGTAGCAGGATGATGTAGCTGAACAAAGCTAGATATGAATGTGTATGAAGAACCATAAAATGTATATTGATGTTGCAGTAACAGTCCTATCACCAAGTTGAAATAGTTATCATATAGGAAACTGTAGTCAGAACAGTAGTGTGTATATAACTGTAGCCATTAGAAATGTACAGCATATGTATTGTTATTCGAAGGTGTTAATATTACTTTCTTTACCCCACCCTATAACCACATATAACCCATTCCACGTGAAAATGGTATGTGCAATCACAATTAACACCCCTGGACATTTGTCCTGTTGGGTCATATATAGTTGCATGTCCGTTGATGCATCTGCCCTGTTCATACATCCACACCTGATGGCCTGTTGCCATCAATTAACCCTGCATGTTGTTGGACTGTGTATTTCTGTTCAAATTATGCATGTGTTATGCACGCTGTTCAATGGTGTGAATATCTGGGTGTTTGGTTAATGGGAATACTAATGCATGCTGTTACAACTAATTGTGAATGGTATTATATGTCACTAACCCAAACTGTCATGACATAATGCAAAACATAGGACGACAGGGAAGGTGGGTTCCAGCAGACCCACCTCTCCCACCTCAGCTGGTGAGTGCACCTGGCACTAGTGCCGAGTCCGGACCCTCCTCTGGTGGCCCTGTGCCACCTGCGGGTGGAAGCGCTGCAGGGGATGGGGCTCACCCCCCATCTGCAAGTGTGGCCGGAGGAGAACCACCACTCCAGACTGTGGTGCGTAGGGAGATTCGGGACTCTGTTCTCAAGCCCCTACGCCAGCTTGAGGCACGGGTGGCGCAACTAATGGGCATGCCTGTTGCCCCGCCTACACAGCCCCCAGCACAGCCCCATCCTGAGCAGTGAAGGAACAGTGGCAACTGCCTATAGGTGGGGATATCAGTTCCACTGTTGCCATCTGTGGGCTCATGGGCTCTGGATATCCAAACCTCCATCCCCGTCAATTGTGTAACCCCCCCACACATGTCATACACCGCCCCTGTATACGTCTTGTTTGTCTTGTCTGTTTACCTACCCAACCTACTTCCCCAGCTGTACCGTCTTCCTTCACCTGACATACCACTCTCACCTGAAAAAAAAAAAAGGGCACTCTGTACCCACAAAAAAATTATGCCCCATACATAGCTGCCCATTCTGCACACATATCTGCTGGACTTGGAACCTATCAATTACAATTGGCTGTACAACAAGTATTATTGTTGTCCTGACACCTCTCTCAGGAGTGGAAGGTTTCAAATGTCACACCAAATTACATACATATGCACAGCTGTTGCTAATGAAGAAATGGGCAGCTATGGGCCTTACCTACATCCCTCCTGCACATCCCAAGCTTGTTTCCCTACTGTCTTACCCTCTTTGTGACCCCTTTTTTACCACTTTCCTGTCTCCCCATTTTCTTTTCTTTCAAAGAAAATAGCACGGGTGTGCGCAAGAGTAAGCACGTTTAAGCAGTTTTAAGCAGGTGTGCGCTTGTGTGCGCAGAGCTAAACACCAGTGCGCATGTGTGAGCTCTGCACAAACCAGCGCTAACCTGGTTACAACTGCTTAAAAGTGCCTTAGTCACTTCGATTGACAGGTCTTGTAGTCAGTTCAGAAGCAAAATAAAATCCCACTGGCAGTCCCGAACCCAGGACCTTGGAAACAGTAGTCTGCATGACTTACCACTAAACCATGAATCTTATAGAAGAACATTGTGCTAAAATAAATATATCATGTAATAGTAGGAATGAACGTAAAGGGAATATAGATGTGTAGTACACAAAGCATGCCATTTAGAATTACTATCAAAACTAGTGGATTTCCATAATAGTAGTGTGTGAACAGAAACAGCCATGCTAGTTGGTAGCTAGTAGGTAATAATGTCACTATAGCACCTTGCAAGCCACACACATACTCACAGCAGGATAATCACTGCCCATACCCCACAACCTCTTACAGGAACACATCTGGACCAAGTAATAAAATATGTGGAGCAAAGGCCCAAAACCAGGGACACATTACAAATAATGTTACAACAAATGCAGACAGTTCAGAGAGTAACAGTGTCTGCATTTTGTGGGATGTTTGGAAGGGTATGAAGTCTGAAACTTGAATGTTTGTCACCATATTCTGACTTGAGCCCAGAGTGATTTGCCAGAAAAAGGTGTGCATGAGATATTGACCAAAATATGAGGCAGAAATGTGGATAACCTGCAAATATCTGTACACATGACGGGTCTGACACCACCATATTTGAATAGTTAAGAGCCTAGACATAGCAACAGTGAATGACTTACAGGGATGCCCCACAGACTCCATGTGAAATGTAGAAACAGTAGGCAGAAAGGTGTAGCATATGCAATGGAAACTATGGAGTCCTGAAAGTATTCACCACTTGCATGGCAGAAAAAGTGTAGTAATACATATGCTCATGCTAACCCACAGTCACAACTGCAGCATACCAGACATTTTAATGGGTGTACCCCACTGATATGTACCATTCCATGAGGCAGATAACAGATGAACCTGAAAGTCTCTGGGGCCTGCTCAGCAGCATACTCAAATACCCTAATAGATGTCAAGGCCCACACCATGGCCAGACCACACTGCATGCTGTAACACCCTAACAGATATAGCAAGCATTCCAAGGTGTGAATGTACATGGAAAATAGGAAAGCTACAGCAGCACACTACAGTCAGAACACCTAGCAGGCATATAAGTAGTGAATGTAAAGGGCAAATATTGAAGCCGTAGCAACAAAGTGCAAGCAAAAGTGAAAGGAAAGCACACACACACACACATTAACAGTAGCAGTAGTTGTAGGTGTCAGTGTACATACACAGTTAGTACAGGAAACTGGAGAAATGAATGAAGGAATGTTAATCTACAACACACCTGGAAATATGAGAGAGATACCAACCTTTACACTCACAAAATATTGTCCACAGCATAACAGCATGGTCCCTGCCCTTAAAATCTGAAAGGGCTACGCCTATCTCACATACCTTTTTATAGCACTGTTCTGAAATCACAGTGAGAACTGCAATCAGTACACAACTGGCTGCATGCAATTAGCAAATGCTGGCTAACAATTGGTGCAGAGGCCATCACATGGGCATATGCAGATACCTACAAAAGTATGCTGTACTCCCAGTCCACACATGCAATACTTTCATTGCACCCTGAGAAGGACGTGAGAGACAGACAGACAGAGAGAGAGAGAGAGAGAGACAGAGACAGAGAAAATTGCAATTAAGCAGACACAAACAAATTGTTCAGCAACAGCCTCCTGAAAGCTGACAACTGGGAAATGGAGCAGCAGGACAGAGAACCAGATGGCAACACAAGCAGCTGTGACAAACACAGGTATTGTAAAGTAATACTATAAAGGTCTACATACTGTGAACCCTCCATATGTGTCATTGGTCTGTATCCATATGTATATGAAGATGTGTAAAGGGCAGGGGACATACAGCAACTATCAGTGAAGGCTGTATATACATTTGTATGTGAGAGCATCTATGTGCACATATCAATGTTGGTTGATTGTAGGTTGTAGTGCCATGTACAAAGTAGGTTTCACAGTTATGTATGTTTAGCAGTATGTTAGTGTGTGTATACAGTATGGTAGACAAACATGTTGATATACCTGTCTATCATATGGATACGTATGTATGTCAACATATGTATGTGTGTATATATATATATATATATATATATATATATATATATATATATATATATATATATATATATGCATATATGTATACATACATAGAGAGAGAGATGTAGGAATACATAGACAGATGTAGATAGAATATTGTACAAACATATATATGTAATGCACACATACAGATATAGATATATGTAGATACATATACATAGACAGACTGATCTGACTATCTACAGGTATGACTGTATATGACGACCTTCAACACACCCTGTCCCACCCCCTCTGTCACTCTCACCCCTCTGTGCCCCCCCTCCACATCTATAGCAATATATGTACATCAATATATATATGTGTATATGTATACAGACATATATATATATATATATATATATATATATATATATATATATATATACATATAGATATATCTATATACATATATATATATATATATATATATATATATATATATATATATATATATTAGAGAGAGAGAGAGAGAGAGATGTATATAAATTCTGAGTGAGGCACATGTGTACAGATGTATTGCAACAGGTGCCTGGTGACAAAGGCATGGAGTGAACACCAGTGTCAAAACCGATGTACCATACCACATTCCAAATCACCTACACCAGTAACCACCAGATATGTGATTGGCTGCCCACCACTGCATGTGTCAGGGGTGAACAGGGTCATAAATGTGTACAATAGTGGCCCCAATGATATTCACAGTGGCACACTATCCCTGGAATACCTGCACATGGTATGTGTCAGCGAACATGGTGTGTCAGCTATGGACATGTAGGTCGGTGTACCCTCCACACCACATAATGGATGCCATGGTATGGACCTCACATGACAGCTACAGATATGGAGAAGGACACAGTGACATGTACAACACTGTGAAATGCACTCAAACACATTACCAATGCACAGTGACTGACAACACCACAGAGTACACATATACTACCCACATAGAGGTTACCACTCCCGGATTTACATATGTAAGTCACACCCATGACAGATGTCCAACAACCATAGTAACACCTCACACCATCCACAACCTAAATGACTGCTGTGTGTCGTCTGTGCCACTGCAATAGAGTGCACATGTGGAGGTAAAAGTTCCTACCCACAGATAAGACATACCCTGCAATAAACCACACAGTGTTAAGAAGCAAGACTCCCCATGAGTACATGTCACACATACCCCTGCTGAATGTTAGTCAGATAGGTAATATGCCATATGAGTCACCCTGTGTAACTGTGTGACAGCAGCAGGTACCATCACACCACATGTGTCACAATGGTCAGGGTAGCAGAACAGTACGCTGCTGTAGTCCCAGGGGCAATAGCATATTGTATAGTATTGTATTGTAATGTAATGTATTGTGTTGTATTGTATTGGTATGTTGAGGTGCCTCCTTCGTGGAGTGGAACCACTGCTGCTGTGCACCAGTGTACAGGTACATATCCTGTAGTCAGGCTAGTGTTACATAGCACTTCTATATGTGTGTTTAGCTCCTGTCAGAGTTTATGTAGCATGCAACTGGGGATACCATCAGGTCCCATTCATGTTGTGTATTCTGCTGTCCTGAGGGTGGCTCTCACCTGGACATCTGTGATGACAGGGAGGTTACAGTCAGCTGGGATAACTATGTCTTATTTTGGGGGAGAGGGCAGGGTGACACCTGCACTGAACCTGTCTGCCACAATGTTGTCAATATCTGTGGTGTCAGTGAAATATTTGTTGTTGTGTACTAACTATGGGCATAGAGGATGGATCCTGACCAGGTTGCTAACATAACTGAAGAAGGCCTTCTGGTTATCTGTAGTGTCCCTCTTGATTTCCCTCTCAAAGTTGCGCATGGATGTTTGTATGATGGAAAATAGATCCTTACTAGTGCTGCTCAGACATGCCCCCCCCTTTATGGAATTATGCTCTGTCTTGCAGTAGCTTCCATCTTCTGTAATACAATCTGTCTATGTCTGGAGTCCACCAGACAGGATGCTGTCCCTTTGTGGAGAGTGTCTTAGTCATATATGGGATTGTATGATCCATGCATTCTTGGAGATGTCTGTAGAAAGCAATTGTGTAGGGGTCAGCATTGTGGGTTGTATCTGCCACTGGCCTGGTGGGCTGAAAGGATACCATGTCACTGTTACAAAGTGTAAAGTTTGCATCTGTAATGTTATTCACTATAGTCGTTTGTGCTGGTGGTGGAGGTGGGATATGTATATCCAGGGCAATCAGTGTGTGGTCAGCTCACAGTAGTTGATGATGTAGGCCATACAGTACCTAGATACAAACCCCCAGAGTGAGGAGGTGCTCTTGACCTGAATCAGTGTTCTGACTGCTGGGGTTTGGTAGTATGTCGTATGGAGTGTGCCAGGTACTGTTGCACAGTTGCTGGCTGAGCACTGATACCTGGCCATTTACATGTGTATCCACCAATAGAGAGACAGATGCTATATATGTGAGATATGTTGTATCATAACAGTCGAGTAGCATGTGTAGTATGTGTGCCAAATTCTGCTGACAAATATTGCTGATATCAGGTTATTTTCTTTCTCAGGTACATGGCCCACCCGCAGAATCCCACTTACTCCACAGCTAAGGATGAGGAGATACACCAGAACCTGGTGTGGGATTATGCAATACTCTTTTCCCGTACCAGCCAGAATCAGCAGGAGAGGGCTGCACTGTGGCAAGACCTTGTCCGTCAGGTAAATGACATAGGCACGCATAATAGGACATATGAGCAGGTACGACATCACTGCAGTGATTTAATCAGACATGTCCATCAGCATGCATCGGATATCCACAGGCAACAGGTCGCCACAGGTGGTGGGGTGGCTACACATCCCCCACTCACCAGACTGGAGGGACTATTCATGAGTGTAGTGGCTCCAGTCCGCCAGCAACAACAACAGCAGCAGACATGCATTATGATGGAGGCTGGAGCCACGCAGCAGCAAGACAGTGAACGTGCAGGTAATATGCCATATGTATAGTTGACTGTTGTGTACACTGGTAGTTAATGCATGTGTGAGGTGTGTCCTTGGTTTGTAGCTGTCACCATAGTATTTAATGTGCAAGTGTGATATCCTCAATATTAGCAGCTGACCTGTGAAAGGCGACTGTTGTACTACTGACCTGTATCATACTCAGTAACAATGGCACAGTTGTGCCCACTGACATTAGTTTCTTCACGTCTGCAGGTCCCTCTGGTATAACAGCAATGCAGCCTATCCATGGTGGTGAGTGTGTATTAACAATTCCTGTAATAGTTTTGATAGTAATAGTACTATTTGGCTCACATAGTAGTGCTCTTTGTATGCATGTAGGTGTGTCTGTGTCTGTGTGTTGATATCACGCATACTGAGTACTGTACAATTGTGTGAAACTGTGTGCATGTGTGTATGTGTGCACGTGTGCATGTGTGCATGTGTGCTGTGTACATGTGTGCACCTGTGCATGTGTGCATGTGTGCACCTGTGCATGTGTGCATGTGTGCACCTGTGCATGTGTGCATGTGTGCATGTGTGCATCACTGGTAATGTGTAGACATTGTAAACTGTGTTTCCTGTTTCCCTCCCACAGGTTCTGGTACTGCTCTGGTGTCATGTAGCAGGGAACCTGAATCAGGTGCCGTGGGTACTGATAATGATGACATCTGTGTAATGGCACAGGAAGGTATGCCAGGGTCCGCCATTGGTCAGCCGATTGACAGTACACAGCTGTTGACCCCATCAATGTGCACAGTTATCCTGCCAATACACCCTTTGTCACCAATGTCCCTAGGTGATGGACAGCATACAGTGGGCATTGACCAGGGTAATGTGGTATCCGTGGCACATGCCTCCCCACACAGCAGCCATGGGCATGGCCCAGAGATGGTACCACACAAACAGATGTCCAGGGGTTCTCGTGGGAGCATCCGTGGGCGTACTGCCCCTGTCAGATGTGCCCACAGAGGTCTTACAACCTCAGCTATGTTTCGGGTTGTCATGCAGGCACAGTCACGTATGGAATGGTACACCAGACAGGGTCTGAGGGAGCTGACAGCATGTCGCACAGCCATGACTGACAGTATGCGTGACATTGTGGCTGCCATCTGTGATTTCACCAATGTCATAGACAGATGTTGTGGGGACATATTAGACAGGTTCCACAACTACATGTCCATGAGCCAGGGTGATGGTGGGCGGTTGAGGCGTCGACGTGGCCGTATGCCAGCAACAGCAGCAGCTGGCAGTCATCACGGATGACAATAGGGCCGCGGCCGCCCCCGTAGTGCCAGCAGCAGCCCCAGCAATGCTGGGTCTGTGCTGTCATCAGACCGCCCCAGGAGACCATGTGCACGTGGCTCTGGCCAGGCCCGACAGGGATCTGTGTCCAGTCAACGAACATCTGCTTCTGATGACAGTACCCAGTCTGGGTTGGTACTGGATACGGTCCGTAGCACCCCTGCAAGGCACAGGTACCGTGTCTGTGGCCAGAGACACTGATCTGTATGACCTGGCAGGTACAGTCTGTGGCTGTCCCCAAACACCAGTATATGGCAGCCATGAGGTGGAACTGTGTGCATCCATGCACACATGCAAATTGACAACACCTAGGGCTACCGCATGCACGCACACACTGCATCAACATTGCCCCACCTTCTACTGCTGTCCCTCACCAACACACATACACATACATGTCAATCGGTGGTATCGGTGGCTGACTCAGGCATACCAAGTTCACACCCTGTGCATATGATGAAACTGTGCCACTTTCTGCAAACTGTAACAACTGTGCAGGTACAGGTTAACATGTTGCTGATGCACAGGGTGACCACATAGATGTGTAGTAATAGTATCATGTTGTTAACAGTACTGTGTGCTGAATTAATTGTGGGTATATAACAGCATGCCTGATGCAGTAAGTGTGTGATTGTCATGTACTGTTGTCTACACCCATGGTAATTACCATAGTGTATCATCTGCACATGTTGGCATACTGGTGGTAATGATGTCAACAGAAGGCTACATACATAGGTAGCACAGGGGATAAGGTAATGAATGTAGTAATACGCAATGATGGACATGTAAATTGCAAGTGGCATGTTGCCCACACTGGATTCTGCAATGCAGGTGTTTGAGGATGTTGATATGTGTGCAGTACTTTTAGACTGGTATAGGACACACAGGAGCACCCTAGCACTGCATGCTCACATCTCATACCATGCTAGACAGCCCCAACACACAAAACTAACTGTCACAGGAGGGAGAGTCCCCATATATGTCAGGGATACTGTGGTGGCAGGCCAGGTAGCATACATCCTACTAAGTATGGAACCACTGAGTGAAGGTTCAGTGTCTGTTATTTGACATGTGTATTACTGCAGGTATGAGCACATGGGTTTCCATCCAGTTATTGTACATCCTGGCAGTACATGGTCTGTACACTTGTGTGCGCTGAGACTGAACTCTAGCCATCTGACCCATGTATTTCCATGTACATGTGCATAGTGCCTGCATATTTGCAGTGTTACCTACTGGAAGTGGTACAGCTTGTTTGTTGTACAATGGACTACATGCAGCCCTGTTTACTGTAGCTTTGTTTGCATGCATGTTTGCTTGCAATTACCCTGGAATACTGATCACACCTGCAATACATAGTTATAGAGCTTCTGTGGACTCCTAGTGCCATCTGCATAGCTTACTGTATGTATGTCCATGTATCACTTGACAGGATGTCACTGTTTGTCCTGTTCACATGTACATTGCCTGTGACACAGTGCATATGACTTACCTGGTATGTGTCCACGTGAGCAGTCATATATGCTACTGCTAACTAATCACAGGCACTACACCTTCACATATTCATCTTCTGTTGAACTACCTGCTTCGCTAGGGATGGCCTGCACCTGTCACCCCTGGGCTTTCAGATATTGGCAAAGGCTCTTGCTACCCCCATAGTGCCTATGTTAGGCAAGGCTCAAATGACAAACCCACCTTCATAGGTATCACAAGGGATAAGAAACTAAGAGTAATGCTACCCAACGCCAGAAGTCTAAACCTCCAGATGCATGCACCCGAAACTCTCCTTGGCATGGAGAACATCGATATCTGTGCAGTAACAGATGCCTGGTTCAGGGCTACTGAGAGCACACCAGCACTACCAGGTTTAACCTGGTTGATTTCTTTGAAACAGTCACCAAGGCCATTGATGAGGGGAAGGTGGTTCACACAGCCTACCTGGACCTCGCAAAAGCCTTCACAACAATACCCCACTTGGGCATTCTAGAGAAGCTCACCAACTTAAATATAAGCTCCTATGTCACTAGATGGATTGCACAGTGGCTCAAGGACAGAACCCACATGGTTAGAATTGCTGGAGCCATGTCAGACTCCAAACCAGTTACGAGTTGTCTCCCACAAGGCTCAGTCCTGGGACCTCTCTTGTTTGTTATATATTTGTTGGAGGTACAGGCCAACACGGACGGACTGTGGCTGACCAAATATGCAGATGACTGCGAACTGGCCACCATAATCGACTCTCCAGCCGACACAAACATCTTCCAAAAGGGCATCATAGAAACAGACAACTTGTGCCAGAGCCATGGCCTTCAGCTGAACAGTGTTTAGAAAGGGAAATGTGCATCCTGTAGTCTGTTCTCCTAGTTGCCAAAAGAGACATTTTCCTCACACACACACACACTTGCAGGATTCAAACCCCTACTTAACTATGTTATGACAGTTGAGACGGATGCATTAGCAGAGCATGCTATTTGCATTACCGGGAGGTTTCCTTTCTCCTGCTATACTTATAGAGTGCTGACATCATCGGTGTTTAGAAAGGGGAATGTGCATCCTAGTTGCCAAAAGGGACATTTTCCTCACACACACACGCATCCCCTCAGACAAACGCACACACTTGCCATTTGCAGGATTCAAACTCCTACCTAACTATGTTATGATACTTGAGATGGACGCATTAGCAGAGTGCACTATTCGCATTGTTGGGAGGTTTCTCTTCTCCTGCTATACTTATAGAGTGCTGACATCATCGGTGTTTAGAAAGGGAAATGTGCATCCTGTAGTCTGTTCACCTAGTTGCCAAAAGGGACATTTTCCTCATCCACACTAACCCCCATCAGCCAAAAACACACACTTGCCATTTGCAGGATTCAACCCCCTATCTGATTATGTTATGACACTTGAAATGGACACATTAGCAGAGTGTGCTATTCGCATTACTGGGAGGTTTCTTGTCTCTTGCTGTACCTATAGGGTGCTGACATCATCAGTGTTTAGAAAGGGAAATGTGCATCCTGTAGTCTGTTCACCTAGTTGCCAAAAGGGACATTTTCCTCACACACACTAACCCCCCTCAGCCAAAAACACACACTTGCCATTTGCAGGATTCAAACCCCTATCGGGCTATGTTTTGATACTCGAGATGGACACATTAGCAGAGTGCGCTATTTGCATTACTGAAAGGTTTTCCTTCTCTTGCTGTACTTATAGGGTGCTGACATCATCAGTGTTTAGAAAGGGAAATGTGCATCCTGTAGTCTGTTCACCTAGTTGCCAAAAGGGACATTTTCCTCACCCACACTAACCCCCCCTCAGCCAAACACACACACTTGCAGGATTCCAACTACTATCTACCTATGTTATGATACTTGAGACGGATGCATTAGCAGAGTGCGCTATTCACATTATTGGGAGGTTTCTTTTCTCCTGCTATACTTATAGAGTGCTGACATCATCGGTGTTTAGAAAGGGGAATGTGCATCCTGTAGTCTGTTCTCCTAGTTGCCAAAAGGGACATTTCCTTCACACACAAATCTCTCTCAGACAAACACACACACTTGCAAGATTCAAACCCCTACTTAACTATGTTATGACACTTGAGATAGATGCATTAGCAGAGTGCGCTATTCGCCTTACTGGGAGGTTTCTCTTCTCCTGCTATACTTATAGAGTGCTGACATCATCGGTGTTTAGAAAGGGGAATGTGCATCCTGTAGTCATTTCTCCTAGTTGCTAAAAGGGACATTTCCCTCACAATCCCCCCTCAGCCAAACACACACACTTGCCATTTGCAGGATTCAAACCCCTACCTAACTAGGTCATGGCACTTGTGATGGACGCATTAGCAGAGCGCGCTATTCACATTACTGGCAGGTTTTTTTTCTCCTGCTGTACTTGTAGGGTGCTGACATCATCGGTGTTTAGAAAGGGGAATGTGCATCCTGTGGGGAGGCAGACGCCAAGCACACTCTGGCTAAGCTGTCATTCCCTAGGGCAAACAGCCTAGTGTTGACCTCTACACCCATATGTTTAATTGTCAAATGCACATTATTTGTTGCTGATAGACTGTTTGCACATCTTTATTGCCATAGCATTCCCTGTTTGTATGAACAACTTGTGCATCTGTGGAAGATGTTTGCATATGGGAGGGATCCACTATATCACGTATGTCTCTGTAGTCATTTAACTGTGTGCACTGGGCAGACTGCTGTAATGTGGTTGGTTCCTGGAATAACACGTAAAAATACCAGATATGCGTGTCCAACTGATAAACTGAGATTTGGCCTAAGTGTGTGAGCATGCCCAGTTCAGCCTTCCCATGGCATGTTGTCTGACATATGTCTCATTTATCAAAGTGTGTGAGCATGCCCAGTGTGAGCATTCCATATGTTGAACTCTGCAGCCCACCACATTTGTGGATGAGGGTGAACTTCAACAAATATCACCCGTTTATGGTTGTGTGTTGTGTGTCATGTTGTGTAGTTACTGTACAACTGCTTTGTGTGTGAACACAACAGGATTATACTGTGCCTGCAGTGTTTGCATGGCATACTTTGCATACAGTTGTCAACATCCTTTCACACTGACCTAACACTGTAGTACTGTATAGTGTACTGGTAGTACTTTGACTGTGGTGGACAGTATCCTGGGCTTTAGCGCTATCACTGCTTTACATTTCGATAGTGAGCACAACAGCCTGGTTAGGGGCCAGTTGTGTACATCTGACCATGTTGCATTCTGTTCAGATATGAACTACTTAAACCAGGCTTGTCCAACATTGGTAGTGTATTCCACAACATAAGTGTACATTTGCAAACACTAGTGATGTGCCCTAGTCCATGTTTAATGCTAGTTGGAGAGTGTGTTTGTCCTTCAACACACATTGTAAGTGGAGTTTGCCTTGACATATGTCATGGTTAGTATACTGTGCCTCTGTCTACCTGTGACATGACAGTGATACCCAGGATAAAGCTACCATCTCCCATCCACTCATCAAGATTCCTATTGAGGAAAAGTGACTCTATGGGTAGCCTGTACTGGGAGTTCACTCATGGGTGGGGGTGGCTTCTGTGTTATGGATCATGCAGTACAGCTTGTCTTATGTAAGTCAGTGCTGGGGTTCAGGTCTCTCATGTGCATAGCTCACTGCCATTCAGATTGTACAAGGTGCAGCATGTTTATTGATACCAGCAACACAGGAAACACATGGCATCTGTGCAAGCTCTTTGATACTCCTGGTGAGGTACTGTTGGGGACTTTACAGTTGATGGAGGTGTCTGCTGAGGTACATCCCACAGGGGCTATTGTAGTCAATTGTACCACTGATGGAGGATGACTGCAGAGCCACAATGACCTCCCCTTATCTAGATCTGACAACCTTCATGATTAGGTGGGTATATGGTATGTTTCTGTAAACACTACAGCACATGTTTGTCCAATGCAGGATATCTATCACCTTGTGTCCCCAGGTCTCTCATTACAAATGGGTTAACACCAATGTGGTAATTGGTGGGCACTTACTGTATATCCACGGGGGTTGACTACACTTTTCTGCAATTAGCTTGCTGACATGGCTATGGCACCAGTTGTCTGTTTCTATGTGGCCCTTTTGTGGGATGCTTGTGTTAGCTGGTGGATCATATATGGTGAGCAGTTTGTAGTCCTCTACAAACATGTTCAGACACAGTCCTTCCATGTTTGCCTGTACCTATGGGACATATATACCAGACGAGGGAGATCCCAGGACAAGCCTTGTGGGATGCCAGTTATATCTGGTTTGTAGTCTGACATGGTTGCAGCATGTCTGACCATGTCTGTTCTGTCCTTGGTCTGGTTTGCAACCCCTCTACTGACATAGGGGTTTATATTTAAGCTGGTGAGCTTATCTATAATGAACACGTAGGGTATTGTATAGAAGCCTTTGCAAGGTCCAGCTACGCTGTGTGGACCACATTGCCCTCATCAATGACCTTAATGACTGTTTCAATTGAGTCAAACATGTTTAGGGGCAGGATCTGCACTTAAGAAAGCCACACTGGGTAGGGTCCGGTGTCAGTAGGTCCCCAATATCGTTATGTCTGTGGTACATGCTGATCCTTTCCATAGCTGTGCAGACCGAGCTTCTCAGGATTCTGGGGTAGTAGTTTTCAGTATCCATTCAGGCAACACCTTTGTTGAGAAGGACCACTGTTGTTGTACACTGCTCTTTGGGTACATATTCTGTGGTAAGGCTGACATTGAGCAGTAGTGTGATTGGCATTCCATTCATCTTGGAGTCCATGTTGCACTCAGCCCAGGACACCATCTCATACCATTGCTGCTGTGTGTTTTGCTTTGTAGATGCTGGCTGTTACCTCAGCATCTGCAATGTCAGGGGGCCAGCAGTCTGCTGGGATAGTTATTCTGCATTCTGGGGGGGGGGGGGTTGCACTGCACCTGTCTGGATGTATGTTGAAAATATGTGTGTGTGTTTGTGATATTTGTGTGATTCATAGCATATCTGTGAATTCCCAACACGGTTCCTACCATCAGTTGTGAAAGCCTTGGGATTATCCTTAGTGTCCTGTACAATTTGTATCTTCATAGGTTCATAGGTTCATACTAGGCTATCCACCCTAGGGCATTTGTTAGCCTAGCCAGAGTGTGTGTGTGGCTTTTGCCACCCCTTGCTATGTGAATATTATGGCCATTTATGATTTGCTTTGCTGTGCCTCTGTCTGGACATGACACAGTGAAGACCCCCAGTGTAACTCTACAATCATCCATCCACTTGGCAAGATTCCTGTTGAAGAGTGTCAGTGAGGGGCTCTGCCTAACATGGAGTGGGATTCTGGTCCAGGGTGTGGGGAGCCTCTGGATTATGTATCTGTCCCCCCAGCACATCCTATTTCATTATTTGTTGAGGTTGACATCTCTCACTCTCACAGCTCCGATGGCTTTGAGTTTTCTGGGGTGGAGCATGTCCATTACTCCTGTGTTGGGCATGGCCTTCTACAACAGGCATGCAATGCCTCTGTGTAGGCAGTATGTGACTGCATTCAGCTGGGGTGTCTACAGCCAGGCAGCATATGACATGTATTTGGGACCCTTTATCCTCTTGGTGAGGTACCTTTGAGGTCTTTCTAACTGCTGCAGGTGTCAGGTAAGGTACATCCCATATGAGGCATTGTACTAGATTATGGGTGTGATAAGAGAACAGTATAGGGGCACAATGACCTCTGTTGACGTAGATGTGAATCCTTTCCTGATACGGTGTCAAATGTAGACAGTCTTCCTAGCCACATTGGCAATGTGAGTGTCACATAACAGGTTACTGTCCACTTGTGTCCCTAGGTCCCTGATTACTCCTTCCATACATAATGGTTTACCACATATGTGGTAATTTGTGGTACCTTGTTTGGTATTTGGTGGGATATTCATACTGTCCAGTGTCTTCAGGACGGCTGGGTGGGGTTCCTGTGTGTGAGAGTGTGGTATGTAGCATGCTGCAGTCTGTACAGCAGTCTTGCCTACAGTTAGTTGCACATGGGTGGACTCCAATGCCTTGTGCATTGTCAGTTACCTGGATGTATGGGTGTCTGTGCTGAATATGGATACTCACCCTCCTTTTATGTTTTGTTCCAGGTTTTGGGGCCATGACACATGATATGTGGTATAACCTGGTAGTGCTGGTGTGCTGTCAGGAGGCTTGCAGCAGGTTTCTGTCACTGCACAGACATCGATGTTCTCCATACTGGGGATGGCCTTGGGAGCATGCATATTGGGGTTTACACATCTGGCATTGGTCAGCATTACCCTTATGTTTCTTTCCACTTATGTTTTCTAGGATGGTGGGTTAGTCTTTTCAGCCTTGCCTACAAAAGGCTCTATGGAGGTGGCAAAGGCCTTATCCAATATCGAGACGCCTAGGGGTAACAGGTGCAAGCCATCCCAAGAACAGCTGCGTGGCTTGTCAAGCATGACATCCCAAGCAGACAGACATTGGATCCCCTTGGAATGACACCAGTAACTGTGCCACTTGCTATGACTGATCATTCTGTGTTTGTACTGTGGCATTATTCTTGGTAAGGGTAGGATGCTGCAAACGGTGAGTGTCATACTGGCCTGGATTACATAATCAGAGAGCTCATCTATGTCTCTTTTCATGTAGTCTAGGGAGGTACATCTCAGGTCATTCACACCAGCATGGACTATGACTGCATCATATTTCTACTTGCTTTGGAGTGACCTGCATACTTCTGTTATGTGGCGTATTGTGGCAGCCTACAGGCAGCTTACTGTACCCTTTCCCTTGTTCAGTCTGGTGTGCGGGACAGCAGTGTGTCTGACTATGGAGTCACCTATTACAACTGTATCAGGCATGTTGTTTCTCCTTCTGGCCTGTGACTGTTTGGCACACCAGCTTTGTGTACTATGTGTTGCATGTGCTATGTTTGGAGGTTGTTTGATTGGGTGTCTGCTTTAGAGGCCTCTGTTGGTGTGTTGTGTTTGTAATTTGTGCCTCTGGGAATGTTTTTCTGTGTTTATGTGTTTGGTTTGCAGTTGTGATAGGTCTATGTGGGACTGTGTTTGTGGTGTGTGTGGTTACCTTCTCCTCCTGACTAGTTTTGGGAGTACTGAGTTGAGGGAGCTGAGCCTCCAGTTTGGATAGATGGTTGCATCTCTCGCATATATTTGTATTTCTTGGGTGGAATTGGGGGTTGTCTGTGTACTTGGGGCAGGTGTAACATTGCCTCAGGATTCACAGATTCAACTTGTTGTGGCTGGCCTTAGTGGATTGTATGTGTGGACATATTTTATTGCCATACTACTGATCAGTGATTACTTCATTGTTTATGTTTGCTCTATCATGTAGTAGCTTCCTCATTCTCTTGCATGGTTTGGTTATGGCTGGTGTCCACCATGCCAGATGCCTGCATGTATGGCATTGTGTCTTGTTTTAATTTAGGATTGCATAATCCAAGCATTCCTGGCAGTGTTCATGGAATGGCTGTATTACAGGTTCTGAGGTGTGGCCCATATTTTGCACCTGCACAGGACCTTTAATGGATTCCACATCAGTTTGGAGGAGTGCAAATATTGCTTTACACATGTTTTCCACTGTGGTTTTCTGGCCGGGGACTGTGGTCAGGATTTGTATATCCAGTGTGATTACTCTATGGTCTGGTTTTACCAGTGAGCAATACACTTCTCGTCTTGCCATCCAGTACCCATGTTGCTGATTATCACATCCAGTATGCTTACCCCTCTTGTGGGAGTGGTACGTTGTTCCTGGGCCTTTTGATTTATGGATCCTATGAACTTTTGTCCTACACAGTTGGAGCTAGTATAATGCTCCCAGTCTATGTCTGGGTATTTTCAGTCACCCAATATAACGTGGTTTGGATGACTTGATATATTCATGTATTCCAGCATAGGCCAGGTGCAGTTCCTGGTGTTGGGACAGTAGTTTGTAGCAGGCTATAAACTGGGGGGCAGTTTTAGCCACTGTTACTTGACCATGGCTAGTCCATGCTGCTTTTTGTTGTGGTACCAACATGGGGGTGTGGTTATCCTTGACAATTCTTGCTAGTCACCCTCCTTTTGTAGCTTGTTCCATGTTTTGAGTCTGTACAGCACAGTATGAGGTGTAACCTGGTAGTGTTAGGGTGCTGTTGTGAGCCTTGACTCAGTTTTCTGTTACAGCACAGATATCAACATTCTCCATACTGGGTGAGTTTAGACTGCATGCATCTTGCTGTTTTGACTTATCCCTTATCTTATTCTTATCCCTTCTGATACCTATGGAGATAGGTTTGTGTTTTGAGCCTTACCTATTCAGGGCACACTGTGGGTAACAACAGCCTTTGCCAGGATCCATACAGCCTGCACTGATAGGTGCATGCCAGTCCTAGCAGGTGGAGCATCATGTCATGCTCAGCATGTCATCCCAGACTGGCACACATTGGATCCCCTTTGACTAACTGCGATACTTCAGTCAATTATTGCACTTGATCATCTCATTGTCATATTGTGGCATGATGCTTGGTGAGGGTAGGATGTTAGTCAGGGTCCTCAGGTGTGGATATAGTACATGGTGTTACATTACTTAACACATGGCATTCATGCCTCAGGTGGTGCTGCAGGGCTGCCTCTGTCGGATGCGCATATTACACTTCCCTGTACATGTTTGTGAGCAGGTCATGTCATTGTAGGCATCCATGTTATTATTTGAGTGAGTCAGAGGGGGTATCATTCCCAGGGTTCCTACTGAGCCAGTGTATGTGCTATGCGTTGCCTCTTTGCCAAGGCCAGGGCATACTGGGCACGCCTCCTTCTGCCTACTGGGGCAGGCTCAGGTTGTTCCTCCTCTGAGTCACGCTCTGCCTGTGATGGCCTTGGCAATGGTGGGGGGCTATTTGGCCCGGCCCTATGCTGGTCCTGCTGCAGCTGTTTTCGCAAGATCATATTAGGTAGCATAGGCCATACCATGACAATTTGGGTACATGTAGTTGGTGTGTACTGCAAGGCTCCACCAGATGTGTCCAGACACCGGAACCATGACTTGAGCAGCCCAAACACACGCTTTATTACATTACGTGTTTGTGCGTGTGCCTCATTATGGCATTCCTGTTCAGGTGTGTGTGCGTTTCTGATGGGTGTCATCAGCCACGGCTCCAGTGCATAACCTGTATCCCCCACTATGTGTCCATGTGGGATGTCCCCATTGGCAAATGTCTGGTACAGCTGCATCAAATGCCAGATGTGGGAATCATGGTAGCTCCCAGGACAGCCCGCACACACATTCATTATTATGCCCTGGCATCACACATGACCTGGCAGTTGATGGAGGGGAAGCCCTTGTGGTTGATGTATGCCCTACCCCGCTCACTGGCTGGTGCTTTGATGCATATGTGCGTGCAGTCTATTGCACCCACTACCTCAGGGTATTCCGCTATTTGCTGGAAGAGACGCATATTGCTGGCCAATACCTCACGGGCATTGGGGAAATATACATGATCACCAACATGTGCTGACATGGCATCCAGGAACTGGTGCAGTACCCTGGAGGCTGATGCCTGTGATATCCCCATCATATCACCAGTTGATCTCTGGAAGGTACCTGTTGCTAGTATTCTTAGGCCAACACATACCTTGGTTTCCACTGGGATGGGTTCCCCTCTGTTGGTTCTGTGTGTGAGGCGTGGCCTGCACAGCTCCACTATTTGCTGCAGGAGGTCTCTGTCCACTCTATAGCGCTCTACTATCTCCAGCTCATGTAACCCGTGGTAGGTGACCCTGGGCCTGTGCACTCTTCTCCGTCTCCTCACTGTGGGTTGTCTGGCACCATCTGCATTGTCACCACCCTCAGCAAGTCACCTATGTCTCATTATGACATCTATGGCAGCCCCTAACATTTCTGCTCTGAGTTCAGCTTTTTCAGCTTTCACTTCTAATAGCTTACTCCTGTCTTGCAGTGTCTCTTGAGAGAAACATCCTGCACTGCTGTTTGCAGAGTTTTAAGTGCTGGGCTGGGCTACTATTCTGCCTGTGTAATTGCCTGCTTCTAATTATTTTCACCTGCTAGCTCCAGCAGTATTCCCTGCTAGCTTCCTACTAAATCTGTTGCTTCCTTTTTCCTCTCTGTTTCCTCAGGGAGGAGCCATGTGCAAACCAGCAGAAACATGCTCACAGTGACTTACACGCGCTCACACATGCTTACACGGTTCAGAATATGCTTATTCGGATTAAAACGCATGCACACCCACGCAAACAGTGTTAAACATCTCCCAACATGCTCCCACATGCTCAGTCTGCCTTACACGTGCGCACACTGCCTTACTCGCGCTTCATGGCGCGCACACGTGCGCATGCACGCCCAGCAGGAAACTTCGGTGTAGGCAACAGTGTACACCTTCCATTTCTTGACTTTCTCATGCTTATCTAGTGGCACACCTCTTTCCATGATATCTGTCTGACATCTGTTATGTAACTCTGACCTCCAATGAACTGCATTTCTTTCTACCATTCCCCCCTGTGATGTCACCTATCTCCTACTCTGTTCCTCCCCCTTCTGTAACTCTTACACTACTCAGACTGTGCTCATTTGCTATGTGACAGTGGAATTCAGTATCCTAACACTCATTTGCATCAGATTGTCTACTAATGCTTAGTTACATGTCTTAGACTCAGCTTCCCCCCTTAGCAACCACTACACGGTGGCCATGTTGGTTTTAGTCTGCTGGTCCCTGCATTGACATTCCATGTATTGCATAAAACCCACATTTGTGGGTTTATAACCTTCATTTTTTATGTTTTATACAGTGCAGCCCATTTGCGTGGGGCTGCGCTGGGTTTAAACATCGGCAATCGCCGAAAAAAAAATTATATTTTTAATATATTTGCATCAGGTTACTTTGCCAATGGCCACATATTTGGCCATTGGCATGCTGCCTGACACATATGCACCCTTTATTTGGAGCTGACATGGCTCCATTGCAGTTTTTGCAGAAACGTACTCAGTTGTCAACTGAGTACAT
This sequence comes from Protopterus annectens, assembly GCF_019279795.1. Classification (NCBI taxonomy): domain Eukaryota; kingdom Metazoa; phylum Chordata; order Ceratodontiformes; family Protopteridae; genus Protopterus; species Protopterus annectens. The sequence goes on along the minus strand of NC_056733.1, from coordinate 1,896,221,008 downwards.
TTCTGCAGCTAAAACGGCTCTTACACGGGCTGTTCTGGGCTTCCTGGATCGCTATTCATCCTCATTTGCATGCTATTCGGCTGCAAGTGTGGTGATTAGCTTATCCACGCCCACTCCGTGTAAGAGACGTTTTAGCTTGTCTCTTACAAAGACTTTGGGCTGTTCCTGGATCGCGAAGGCTGCATGGAGTCTTACACTACTCTTAGACTCCGTGCAAGCCTTCGTGAATCCAAACCACTGTCTTTTAAACAGGCTTCCAAAGTTCAGATGTAGCAAGAAATTCCCCAAACAATTTTTATATAGGCATTCAGATGCTCATGAAACTTCCAGATGAAATGAAGATTTTTTAAGATAAAACAGCTTTTACCAAAGACAACATCGACCTTCTTCTTTGGAAAAATTCCTAGTACTACTTTTTGGTACATAAACAGTTATAAACACATATACCCTTCTTACTCTCACTTTACCATGCTACCAATCCTATTAGCATTCGTTTGGAAGTTTTGTTCCTTAACAAGCTTCCAGCATGTTCTCTTGTTAACTCCATTTCTAAAAACTGCCCTAACTACTCTATGTCTCTAAAAGTTTTTGACCACCTATTTTATGCAATAGTTATCACAGCAACCAGTGGACTTTTTCATTGCCTGCACAGGTACCACATACATTTATCTGATGGTAACAAGAGACTGTTACCCAATCTATTATGCCCATTAAATACATTTAATATTGCACTTACCCTGCCAGCCATCTGATATTCTGAAAGTTGTTAATGCAAGTCCCAGAATAGCATGACTGAGCAAAAATGCAGCCTTACATATGTCAAGTTCAGGATTGCAGTTTTTCAGACTGTTCCCTTTTTCCTGAGGTAAGAAGATCTTGTCTTGTTGTTGGATGCATTCTAGTAGTCCATTCCATCACCGGACCTCACAGTGAATGTTAATTTTTAAAGAAACCAGGGTTATTTGATGTTTAAATTTACCTCCAGTTTATTTGCCTGTGCTCATTCCTCCACTGTCTCTATTCCTCCTTTTGGATGATGTCTCCTACATCTTTCTGACTCATATGATGCCATCTACACTATTTTCTCATTCCTATCCCTGTTCCATTAGTAAGAAGACTGAGCCTGTGTATCTGTTACTCTGGATATGTTTGAAAAGACCACAAACAGCAGTACTGGATGACTCAGGAGCAATCCCTGTAGTATTTCAATAGTCATATCCCATATTCCTGACATTATCCATCTCACCATTACCATATACCCCACCATTCAGCCATACAGCAATCCAGTTAAACAAGTCTTGATAAATTCAGTGCAGGCCACCTTTGCTGGTGTTCACCTTTCATATTCTCCTTTGACTCCATCGTAAAATTCATTTTCAAATAATATCACCTTCAGATGATGAGTCTATGGCATTTGTTCCCAAGAATGCTGTCCTTTACAGAAGTAACTTCACTTTTCATCAGGATTCTTTCCTTAGCATTCTTATCACAACTGTTAGGTTAACAGCCCTGTAATTCTCCAGGTTTTTACTGTTCCACAACTTGTAAAAGGTTACCATTCCTGCCATCTTCCTGCCCTCAGGCACTTCAATATGACTGCTGTTCTGCTGAAGATGTCTATCAGTGCATTCTCCAGGACACTGGCTACAGTCTGATGACCCTGGGGGACCCATACCATATCATCCCTTAGACTAAACATCTCCCTTTCTGACTCCATCCTGATGTCCAATCACTCATCTCCCCAGTCTGCCTACCTCCTTCCAAACATAGCACTCTCCCTCCTCTTCTCTTTTTCTTTCTTGAACATTGAACTATTGAGTCTCTCCCCTTTTTTTGTCCTCTGTAATCTCCCTTTCTTGCTTCTTCAGCTTGAAAATGTCTATCCCTCCCTTTCTCATATCTGTCATACATCTTAAAATGCTATACTTCTCTCTTATCCCCTTCTGCCAATCCCATTTGGAGATACACATTTGCTGCCCTCCCATCCTTTGCTTCCCTACTGCTTGCTCCCCTTTTTAATACCACCTGCTCCACCTCACCTGCTGACTTTCTGCAGTAGCCTCACATTCTTACATAGCTATGTTTGCCTTTTCCAATTTTTCCCATTTTTTTCTTACATAGCTATGTTTGCCTTTTCCAATTTTCCCCATTTTTTTCTTACATAGCTATGTTTGCCTTTCCAATTTTTCCCATTTTTTTCTTACATAGCTATGTTTGCCTTTTCCAATTTTTCCCATTTTTTCTTACATGGCTATGTTTGCCTTTTCAAATTTTCCCTTTTTTCCATATATAACTATGTTTGTCTTTTCCAATTTTCTTTTTTTTAGCTCTTCCTCAGACTCTAGTTCAGGACATGGAGGGGTTCTGGGATGAGACTACTCACATAGCTTATTTAACTGCCAGTTTGCCTAGAGGCATCAGCTCATCCTTGACAATCTCTTTATGCTTAGCAACATCTACCCCTATAATCCCATACCACCATCCTGGCTTTGGATTCTTATGCTCACCCTACTCTAAGCAGCAGATCTACATGATAGCTAAAGTAATGTCACCTTCACTTGGGCATCGGTGATCCCACCCATCCAGTAAGATGGATAGAATCATATCTAACTGTACCAGCTATCATGATCCAAAGACCACATTCATCTCCAGCTCTCTTTCTAGCCTCCAGCTTCAAATCTCCTTGTCTACTCTTTGTAGATTCAGACCCTCTAGGATTATTCCTTTCTTCCTTCTACCCCACTATTTTATTTTATCTCTTGGTTTGTCACAATCGTCCTTAGTTGTGACTATGAAAACAAACTGAATTCAGCAGCACTCTTCCCCTTTTTTCTAACTTGAACAACATTAAGTGCCTTGATAATTGACCTTCATAGCTTCCTTGCCTCCCATGAGGAGATTTTAATCCTATACTTTGCAGAGATTGTATTTTGTGTCCTTCCTTATGTGGACTGTAACTCCCTCAATATTTCCACCTCCTACTCAAGCTTGTCACCTGCCTAGGTTTCTATGATATCAACAACAACATACATCCTTTCCAGTATCACTGTCTGCAGATGCCCAGCTCCCTTCCAGTAACTACAACATGCACCCACCCCTTCAGACTCCAACCTTAGTCATCATCCAGGTCTTACAAAGTCTAAGTCTTTTAACTAGTTTTTCTGTAAGTTGTCATTTTCTCTCCTTAACCAAAATTTTTTATCTCCTTGTTTAATTATTTTTCAATCATTAAAACAATCTCTTCTGTCCCCAAACCAGATTTCTGCTCCTGCATCACTCCCTACCCTATATCACTACATGTCTTATATGTATGCTTTCCCTGTCCATGTTACTACCTTTCCTATGTGCATCCTTTCCCAACCCAGCAGCACCACTCCTAGACCTCAGCATCACTAAAGCTGCCCCCATCCCTTTCCTCTTCACCTTGTGTTCTTCCTACAAATACTGCCTTATGCCTGTCTTATCTTGGTTCTCTATCCTCAGAATCTGTTACCTCTATCCTTAGAGTCTGCCACCTCTGTCCTCAGAGTCTGCCACCCCTATCTTCAGAGTCTGCCAGCTCTTCTTGTTGCTCTTCCACCCTCTCCTCATTCTTAACATCCATCTCATGAGCTCTTTTCTGTATTTCACCATAGTGGGCATCATGTTTTGGTTTCTAACCACATCTGTAAATTATTCCTTCCACTAGAAACCCCACTCTTAGAGTTCCTTACTATGAATATCCCATTTGCATCAACCAGGATATTTCCACCTGTCTTTTGACACTCAGCTGTGTTCTACCCCTCCTAACCATCAAACTAAAACAATGAGTACAAAAGTCACACAGAAAAAACAATCAGTAAAAACCAAAAAAAAAAAAAAAATCTAGCAAGGCTAGACTTTCCACTGTATGATTCCTTAAACCTCTTGTATTAGAGCAACATGGGATATATGTAAATAACCCTTTTAAGGATATCAGGTGTTTCAGCTCTATGGGAATCTCACCATTCTGTATAGTGTACTTTTCTTTCCATGTGTTAATCATCTAGTAGTCAGTGTGTCCAGTGTAAATAAATAGTGTACGACTATGTGCATCAACTACCTAGATACTTACTTTTGTACTATAGTTATTATTTATTCTTTAATACCTATCATGTCTGTCGTTTTGTGTTTGTTTTCTCCTGTAAAAGAGCTGACACTTGAAATTTCATTTAGGTAGCACTTGTGTTTCCTAAATAACAATAACATTTCTTTGAATCTTTGAATTCTGAATGTCCATGACAATTTTTTTCTTTTTAAGTCAACTTTTTTTTTCTTTTTAAGTCAGTTTAACAAGAGGTTTAAGGAATAACACAGTAGAAAGTCTAGCCTTGCTAGATTATTCTTTTGGTTTTTACTGCCTGTTTTTTCTGTGTGACCTTTTTACTCATTGTTTTAGTTTGTTGGTTGGGATATTTTGCAGACACCCTAATGGTTATGGATATCAGCTGGTTACGACAACCCTGTGTTTCTAAAGGTTAGCCAAACATTCCACTTATGCTGTACTGATGATGCCATAAGAAAACTGAAATATGCATGTCCACAGATAGTGGGGTTTGGCTTTATTGGCCTAAATTTGTCCATAAACAGACTTAAGCAAGCAATACTGTCTAACAGGGTGTGTGTTAATGTGTAATCAATGCCCACGACATTGGGCTGCTACACCCCATGGAAGGGCATTAATTACATATTATCACACACCCTGGAGGGCATTATTGTGCTTAGAGAATGGGCTCTCTGTAAAATTGTTGCGTTTTACTTATGTATTTTTTTAATTTATTTTGGATGTAAAATGCTTTCTCCAACACCATTAACATATACTGCAGCAAGTATGAAACATTAGGCAATGGAACTATTTTACATCACAAATATATTAAAAAAAATAAAATAGAACTTAAAAAATACATAAGTAAGTAAAACACAGCAATTTTACAGAGTCCATTTTCTAAGGGCTGGCAGAGATCATTCTCTCTCTTCACTCTCTCTCTCACACATGCTACCAGGGAATCGTTGGTTCACTTTCACACTTTCTCTCTCTCTCTCACACACACACACACACACACACACACACACACACACACACACACACACACACACACACACACACGAGACAGTCTCACTGCTTTCATGCACACATTCACTCACACAAGATTGATCTCACACTCTTTCAGTGTTTCATACACACATTCAGTCTCACTGTCTCTTGATCTCTCTCACACTCAGTCTCCTCTGCTTACAAACATGTATTCACTCACACATCACTCTCGCTTTCTCTCTCACTCTTTAGATCACACACACACACACACACACACACACACACACACACACACACACACACACACACACACACACACACACACACACAGACACACACACACACACAAAACCAAACTTTTTTTGTCTTCTTTTTTTGACATTTTACACCCACTAAACAGCAGAAGCACTGCTTAGCAAGTGTAAAATAATGGTAGCCATTTTGTTTTTCTCAGTCCAAGCTCCACGGTGTCTTGATAAGCTGCTGTGAAGCAGCAGACTAATTTTTCACCTGGCATTGTTCATTGTCCAGTCAGGGTACTGATGTACAGTAAGCCCATTTTCTAAAAAGAAAATAGTCATGGACATTCAGAATTGCCATATAGCTAAAACACCTGATGTCCTAAAAGGGTCATTTGCATATATCCCATATTGCCTCTAATACAAGAGGTTTAAGGAGTCACACAGTGGAAATATGAGCCTTTCTATATTTTTCTTTTAGTTTTTACTGCTTGTTTTTTCTGTGGGACCTGTTTACTCATTGTTTTAGTTTGCTGGTTGGGATGTCTTGCAGACATCCTAATGGTGATGGATATCAGCTGGGTACAACAATCCTGAGTTTCTAAAGGTGAGCTAAACATTCCACTTATGCTGTGCTGATGATGCCATAATAAGGCTGAAACATGCTTATCCACAGCCATTGAGGTTTGTTTTTTTTTACCTGAATTTGTCTATAAATAAACTTAAAACGGAAAAAGTTATGGGTATTCAGAGTTGCAATATAGCTAGAAAACCTGATGTCTTTAAATGTTTATTTGTATAAATCCCATGTTGCTTCTAATACAAAAGGTTTAAGGAAGCACACAGTAGAAAATCTAGTCTTGCTCAAATTTTCTTTTGTTTTTTTACTCCTCCTAACCATCTCATCCGTCCTCCTTGCTTTCTGCCCATGTGTCCTATCCTATATATTTATCTCCTGGTGAATCTCTGGTGCTCTGGCCTCGTCTGGTTCTCCTTCCCTTCATCACTGATAAGTACTATATGAACTTCACTTAAACCTTGGTCCCCTTCTCTTTGTCACTTTTCCTGTGTATCTGGCTCACTGGCTCTTTATTCTTCTGGCATCACTAGGTCGATCAATACAGAGAAGACTGGACATCACTATCATATTTACAAGGTCTCAAATGTCACAACTTGAGTACACAGATCCTCATTGTGCATGTAATTGCATATCTCAGTTTGCAAGCAAGTGCAATATTAAAAGAAATGTCCACCTGCATCTCCCATCACACCCCACTTATTTTTCATTACTCTATCTCTATCTCTCTGAGGTCCCTGCAGTATGAATGGAGAAAAAGCCATCACCAGTAGGCTATAAAATGTCCATCTTTTTCTATGAAGTGCACTGACCTTGGACTACCCAAAACTCATTAGATTGTGAATTTGTGCACAATCTCTTTAAAAAAAAAAGAGCAAATATATGTCAGCTCAGGCCACTGGTTGCCATGTTTCCCTTTCAATAACAAAGTGAGGAACGTATAATTTGCTCTGGCACTCAGACACATTATAAATTTATATCTCTATCATAATCAATGAAGACATAAGATTTATATGTAATTATCTTTAAAATAACTACCACACAAATGCAATCAAAAGCATTTTACAACTCTAAGCCATCTGTTTTACTACCTATTTGCATTATCAAAAGTAAAATATATCTAATGGGTCTATCAACCACATCCTAATTACATGGACATGTATTACTACTGGAAGCAAACATTCTAATTAAATTTCATTTTACTCTTCCATGTGAATTCTGGGAGGTGTGAGCAGTTTCCTCCTTCAGCACACCTGCAAAATGAAGCAAAAAGAAAGATCAGCATTTATCACCATATTTAGGATATTGTAT